>NW_026511973.1:0-53140 GCF_027579735.1 Bombina bombina
AAACACTTTATTCAGTGAAAAAAAAACAATTTAATAAACGGTACTGTGCCTTTAAGAGACAAAAAAGGCAGACACAAACTGCAAAATTGCTTAAAAATACCTCAAATTTCTTGAAATTTTTACAGCAGATCCCTTAAGCTTTAATAAGATTGCACCACAAGCAAAATAAACGATTAACCCCCAAATAAGGAAAACGGATTCACAAAGTGTTAAATAAACGGTAAAAAACCTGTCAGCACCTTGCCACAGCTCTGCTGTGGCGCCTACCAGCCCTTATGGATTGATAATGTGGGGATAAAGCTTTGATTTGGCCCAAGAAGTTCACCAGGACCCTCTGTTGCTGTAGCTTGCTGCTTGTTCAGAGAAACAACTGCGCAACTGAGGCGCGAAAATAGGCCCCGCACATCTCACTCAATGTTACTGAGGCCTTCAAACAAACACACCAAGCGTTTAACCAGCCATGTGGGTTCTAAAAACCCCAAAAAAGCCAAGTGTACCCTCAATACAGTTGTCCCTTAAAGTATAATTAACAGCACTCCCAGAACACACAACCGTTTGCTATAAATTATTCAAACTGCGTGTCACCCATAAGTTTAGCCCTTATGCAAGCTTAGTAATGCCCCTATAAATCTAGGATTACTGCTTACCCTTCCCCTCATGGGGATACTGTCAGCCTTTCTGAAATATCACTGTCTCTCCAGAAAAAATGACTGAACATACCTCATTGCTGTATAGAAAGAAACTGTTCCTCACACTGAAGTTTTCCTGTACTCCTCAGCTTCTGTGGGAACAGCAGTGGACCTTAGTTACAAATGCTAAGATCATCATCCTCTAGGCAGAAATCTTCATCCATCTTCTGCCTGAGAGTAAATAGTACACACCGGTACCATTTAAAAATAACAAACTCTTGCTTGAAGAAAATAAAAAACTAACATTTTATCACCTCTTTCACTTTACCCTTCCTGCTTAGAGCCGGCAAAGAGAATGACTGGGGGGTGGAGTTAAGGGGGGAGCTATATAGACAGCTCTGCTGTGGGTGCTCTCCTTGCCACTTCCTGTTGGGAAGGATAATATCCCACAAGTAAGGATGAAACCGTGGACTCGGTACATCTTGCAAAAGAAAATAATCGGCTGATTAATCGATTATAAAAACATAATTTATGCTTACCTGATAAATTTATTTCTCTTGTAGTGTATTCAGTCCACGGGTCATCCATTACTTATGGGATATATTCCCTTCCCAACAGGAAGTTGCAAGAGGATCACCCAAAGCAGAGCTGCTATATAGCTCCTCCCCTCACATGTCATATCCAGTCATTCGACCGAAACAAGACAAGAAAGGAGAAACCATAGGGTGCAGTGGTGACTGAAGTTTTAATTAAAATTTAGATCTGCCTTAAAAAAGACAGGGCGGGCCGTGGACTGAATACACTACAAGAGAAATAAATTTATCAGGTAAGCATAAATTATGTTTTCTCTTGTTAAGTGCATTCAGTCCACGGGTCATCCATTACTTATGGGATACCAATACCAAAGCTAAAGTACACGGATGATGGGAGGGACAAGGCAGGAACTTAAATGGAAGGAAACACTGCCTGTAGAACCTTTCTCCCAAAAACAGCCTCCGAAGAAGCAAAAGTGTCAAATTTATAAAATTTTGAAAAGGTGCGAAGCGAAGACCAAGTCGCAGCCTTGCAAATCTGTTCAACAGAGGCCTCATTCTTAAAGGCCCAGGTGGAAGCCACAGCTCTAGTAGAATGAGCTGTAATTCTTTCAGGGGGCTGCTGACCAGCAGTCTCATAGGCTAAACGTATTATACTACGAAGCCAAAAAGACAGAGAGGTTGCCGAAGCTTTTTGACCTCTCCTCTGTCCAGAACAAACGACAAACAGGGAAGAAGTTTGACGAAAATCTTTAGTTGCCTGTAAATAGAACTTCAGGGCACGGACTACGTCCAGATTATGCAAAAGACGTTCCTTCTTTGAAGAAGGATTAGGGCACAATGATAGGACAACAATCTCTTGATTGATATTCCTGTTAGAAACTACCTTAGGTAAAAACCCAGGTTTAGTACGCAGAACTACCTTGTCTGAATGGAAAACCAGATAAGGAGAATCACAATGTAAAGCAGATAACTCAGAGACTCTTCGAGCCGAGGAAATAGCCATCAAAAACAGAACTTTCCAAGATAAAAGCTTAATATCAATGGAATGAAGGGGTTCAAACGGAACACCTTGAAGAACTTTAAGAACCAATTTTAAGCTCCACGGAGGAGCAACAGTTTTAAACACAGGCTTAATCCTAGCCAAAGCCTGACAAAAAGCCTGGACGTCTGGAACTTTTGCCAGACGCTTGTGCAAAAGAATAGACAGAGCAGAAATCTGTCCCTTCAATGAACTAGTAGATAAGCCCTTTTCCAAACCCTCTTGTAGAAAGGACAATATCCTAGGAATCCTAACCTTACTCCATGAGTAACTCTTGGATTCGCACCAATATAAGTATTTACGCCATATCTTATGGTAGATTTTACTGGTAACAGGCTTCCGTGCCTGTATTAAGGTATCAATAACTGACTCTGAGAAGCCACGCTTGGATAGGATCAAGCGTTCCATCTCCATGCAGTCAGCCTCAGAGAAATTAGATTTGGATGGTTGAAAGGACCTTGTATTAGAAGGTCCTGCCTCAGAGGTAGAGACCATGGTGGACAGGACGACATGTCCACTAGGTCTGCATACCAGGTCCTGCGTGGCCACGCAGGCGCTATCAGAATCACTGATGCTCTCTCCTGTTTGATCTTGGCAATCAGTCAACGCAGCAGCGGAAACGGTGGAAACACATAAGCCATGTTGAAGACCCAAGGGGCTGCTAGAGCATCTATCAGCGCCGCTCCCAGGTCCCTGGACCTGGATCCGTAACGAGGAAGCTTGGCGTTCTGGCGAGACGCCATGAGATCCAGTTCTGGTTTGCCCCAACGACGAATCAGTTGAGCGAACACCTCCAGATTGAAGTTCCCACTCCCCCGGATGAAAAGTCTGGCGACTTAGAAAGTCCACCTCCCAGTTCTCCACGCCTGGGATGTGGATCGCTGACAGGTGGCAAGAGTGAAACTCTGCCCAGCGAATTATCTTTGAGACTTCTAACATCGCTAGGGAACTCCTGATTCCCCCTTGATGGTTGATGTAAGCCACAGTCGTGATGTTGTCCGACTGAAATCTGATGAACCTCAGTGTTGCTAACTGAGGCCAAGCTAGAAGAGCCTTGAATATTGCTCTTAATTCCAGAATATTTATTGGAAGGAGTTTCTCCTCCTGAGTCCACGATCCCTGAGCCTTTAGGGAGTTCCAGACTGTGCCCCAACCTAGAAGGCTGGCATCTGTTGTTACAATCGTCCAGTCTGGCCTGCGAAAGGTCATGCCCTTGGACAGATGGACCCGAGAAAGCCACCAGAGAAGAGAATCTCTGGTCTCTTGATCCAGATTTAGTAGAGGGGACAAATCTGAGTAATCCCCATTCCACTGACTTAGCATGCATAATTGCAGCGGTCTGAGATGCAGGCGCGCAAATGGCACTATGTCCATTGCCGCTACCATTAAGCCAATTACTTCCATGCACTGAGCCACTGACGGACGTGGAATGGAATGAAGGACACGGCAAGCATTTAGAAGTTTTGACAACCTGGACTCCGTCAGGTAAATTTTCATCTCTACCGAATCTATAAGAGTCCCTAGGAAGGAGACTCTTGTGAGTGGTGATAGAGAACTCTTTTCCACGTTCACCTTCCACCCATGCGACCTCAGAAATGCCAGAACTATCTCTGTATGAGACTTGGCAATTTGAAAGCTTGACGCCTGTATCAGGATATCGTCTAGATACGGAGCCACCGCTATGCCTCGCGGTCTTAGAACCGCCAGAAGTGAGCCCAGAACCTTTGGAAAGATTCTCGGGCCGTAGCTAACCCGAAGGGAAGAGCTACAAACTGGTAATGCCTGTCTAGGAAGGCAAATCTTAGGTACCGATAATGATCTTTGTGAATCGGTATGTGAAGGTAGGCATCCTTTAAGTCCACTGTGGTCATGTACTGACCCTCTTGGATCATGGGTAGGATGGTTCGAATAGTTTCCATTTTGAATGATGGAACTCTTAGGAATTTGTTTAAGATCTTTAGGTCCAAGATTGGTCTGAAGGTTCCCTCTTTCTTGGGAACCACAAACAGATTTGAGTAAAATCCTTGCATTTGTTCCGTCCGCGGAACTGGGTGGATCACCCCCATTACAAGGAGGTCTTGTACACAACGTAGAAATGCCTCTTTCTTTATTTGGTTTGCTGATAACCTTGAAAGATGAAATCTCCCTTGTGGAGAAGCTTTGAAGTCCAGAAGATATCCCTGGGATATGATTTCCAACGCCCAGGGATCCTGGACATCTCTTGCCCACGCCTGGGCGAAGAGAGAAAGTCTGCCCCCCACTAGATCCGTTTCCGGATAGGGGGCAATCCCTTCATGCTGTCTTAGGGGCAGTAGTAGGTTTTCTGGCCTGCTTGCCCTTGTTCCAGGACTGGTTAGTTTTCCAGGCCTGTCTGTAACGAGCAACAGTTCCTTACTGTTTTGGAGCGGAGGAAGTTGATGCTGCTCCTGCCTTGAAGTTTCGAAAGGCACGAAAATTAGACTGTTTGGCCTTTGATTTGGCCCTGTCCTGAGGAAGGGTATGACCCTTACCTCCCGTAATGTCAGCGATAATTTCTTTCAAGCCGGGCCCGAATAAGGTTTGCCCCTTGA
Source organism: Bombina bombina (assembly GCF_027579735.1). Classification (NCBI taxonomy): domain Eukaryota; kingdom Metazoa; phylum Chordata; class Amphibia; order Anura; family Bombinatoridae; genus Bombina; species Bombina bombina. The sequence continues at coordinate 4,775 of NW_026511973.1, forward strand.
AAGGAATATTAAGCAATTTAGATTTAGAAGTCACGTCAGCTGACCAGGATTTAAGCCATAGCGCTCTGCGCGCCTGGATGGCGAATCCGGAGTTCATAGCCGTTAGTTTAGTTAAATGTACAATGGCATCAGAAACAAATGCATTAGCTAGCTTCAGTGCTTTAAGCTTGTCCATAATTTCATCCAATGGAGCTGTGTGAATGTCCTCTTCTAGAGACTCAAACCAGAATGCCGCAGCAGCAGTGAAAGGCGCAATGCATGCAAGGGGCTGTAAGATAAAACCTTGTTGAACAAACATTTTCTTAAGGTAACCTTCTAATTTTTTATCCATTGGATCCGAAAAAGCACAACTATCCTCCACCGGGATAGTGGTACGCTTAGCTAAAGTAGAAACTGCTCCCTCCACCTTGGGGACCGTTTGCCATAAGTCCCGTGTAGTGGCGTCTATTGGAAACATTTTCCTAAACATAGGAGGTGGGGAAAAGGGCACACCAGGTCTATCCCACTCCTTGCTAATAATCTCTGTAAGCCTTTTAGGTATAGGAAAAATGTCAGTACACACCGGCATCGCATAGTATCTATCCAGCCTACATAATTTCTCTGGAATTGCAATTGTATTACAGTCATTCAGAGCCGCTAAAACCTCCCCTAGCAATACACAGAGGTTCTCAAGCTTAAATTTAAAATTAGAAATCTCTGAATCCGGTTTCCCTGGATCAGACCCGTCATCCACAGAATGAAGCTCTCCGTCCTCATGTTCTGCAAACTGTGACGCAGTATCAGACATGGCCCTCACCGCACCAGCGCGCTCTGTCCTTATCCTAGAGCTATCGCGCTTGCCTCTTAAATCTGGCAATTTAGATAATACTTCTGTCAGGGTATTATTCATAATAGTGGCCATGTCTTGTAAAGTGATTTGTATGGGCGTCTCTGATGTACTTGGCGCCACAATATCACGCGCCTCCTGAGCGGGAGGCGAAGGTACTGACACGTGAGGAGATTTAGTCGGCATAACTTCCCCCTCGTCGTCTGGTGATAATTCTTTTATAGATAAAGACTGACCTTTATTATTTAAAGTGAAATCCATACATTTAGTACACATATTTCTATGGGGTTCCACACTGGCCTTCAAACATAATGAACAAACAGATTCATCTGTGTCAGACATGTTTAAACAGACTAGCAATGAGACTAGCAAGCTTGGAAAACACTTTGAAATAAGTTTACAAGCACTAAATAAAACGCTACTGCGCCTTTAAGAAGCACAAAAAATTGTCACAGTTGAAATAACAATGAACCAAATCAGTTATATCAACCAAATTTTCACAATAAATGTATTAAGTTAGCAGAGCATTGCACCCACTTGCAAATGGATGATTAACCCCTTAATACCCAAACCGGATAAATAATATAGAAAAAAACGTTTTTTAACACAGTCAAACACACTGTCACAGGTCTGCTGTGACTGATTACCTCCCTCAAAATGACTTTTGAAGTCCCCTGAGCTCTCTAGAGACGTCCTGGGTCATGCAGGAAGAAACAGGAAGACAGAGACTGAATTTTTACTGCGCAAAAAAGCGCTAAAATAGGCCCCTCCCACTCATATTACAACAGTGGAAAGCCTCAGTTAACTGTTTCCATACAGAAATATAAGTCAGCCATGTGTAAAATTCATGCCCCAATAAATTTTATCACCAAAGTACCTCACAAAAACGATTAAACATGCCAGCAATCGTTTTAAACATCTTTTTCTTTTTCTTTTTTAAAGAGTATGTATCTCTATTGATAAGCCTGATACCAGTCCTTCTACTGCATTTAAGACTTATTACATTACTTCAGTAATAGCAGCATTTTCTTAGTCAAATTCCATTCCTAGAAAATTACTTTACTGTATATACATTAATCAGCCTGATACCAGTCACTTCCACTGCATTTAAGGCTGTACTTACATAACATCGGTATCAGCAGTATTTTCTTAGTCAATTCCATTCCTTAGAAAAATATTTTACTGCACATACCTTATTTGCAGGGGACCCCGCACGCTATTCCCTTTCTGAAGTTACCCCACTCCTCAGAATGTGCGAGAACAGCCAGTGGATCTTAGTTACTTCTGCTAAGATCATAGAAAACACAGGCAGATTCTTCTTCCAAATACTGCCTGAGAAAAAAACAGCACACTCCGGTGCCATTTAAAAATAACAAACTTTTGATTGAAGAAATAATTAAGTATAAAACACCACACTCCTCTCACGACCTCCTTCTATGTTGAGGGTTGCAAGAGAATGACTGGATATGACATGTGAGGGGAGGAGCTATATAGCAGCTCTGCTTTGGGTGATCCTCTTGCAACTTCCTGTTGGGAAGGGAATATATCCCATAAGTAATGGATGACCCGTGGACTGAATACACTTAACAAGAGAAAATAATTATTAGTTGCTGCCCTACATCCAGCTTTACCTTAAAGTTATCCTGATGTCCTAGTGACTGCACATTCGAAAGATATCTTTATTACAATTGTGCCTGCTTCTCCGGTCTAAACCTTCGATAATTTAGGTGGTCCTGTTTCAGTAAGGCTTTTAACAACTCCCATGTAACATGGGTGTGTAGTGAGCGGTAGCTTCTTTATTCTACTTCTATAACCAGACGACTACAAATTATAAGCAGTTTATGTTTGAATATGGATATAAAGGCTAATTATAATTCCTACCCTAAACAATATACTGTCTGAGTATCTCAACAAGTTTTTTCATGTGTGGTGAATGTCTTCGAGACAGACAAAAGAAATGAGCACAGTCCTGCCAGATGAGTAGAAAGTGCTGAACTTGTGGAACTAGATAGGCTGACTAAGGTTGCAAAGACCGAAACGTTGTCATACTTTTATGGCTTTGTAATTTAAAATTGGTGCAGGTGAAAACTATGTGTTGGTGCAGAACCCTGTAGCGTGCACCAATTGAGACTGAGGGTGCTGAACACTTCATTCTATACAGCTAGGTATGCTACCAGGGAAATGTACCAAAGGAACGGATGCAGGGAGCAGGTGTTTATAAGGAAGGGAGACCAAAAATACATCTCTGATATTACACACCACTCATCCCAGCAGGCACTGAAGTCATACTGGTCCTCTTAAAAATGTTTCTTCCTCACTGACCGAGGAGAGTAGATCTGTTTCTTAGTGTCTCTCAGGATGTAGATGCAGAAAGGCTTTGGAATGGAGTCAATTTCTGAGGGACACCACGCTGATCTGACTCAATGCGTTAGGTCATGTTTGTCATCAGTTGTGCTTTTTAGGTGAGGCCGGACCAACAGTTGTTTCTCATAATCATTGTTTGCTCACGTAGGGAACATGGTAGTTACAGCTTTAAGAGCTATATCTCAGTTTGGGTCTCAATGACAATCTTACATGACCCTTTTCAGCTGGAATAGGGTAATATCTTTGCAATACTATCCCTGAGGACTGTGAGTAATGGCTCTCTCACTACTTAAAAATCAAAGAAGTAGGTGGGAATAAAGAGTTAAGTAACCAGTTAGTCCATAATTCCAAGCAGTACTGTTCAAGTTACTGATCACTGATAATTATCACGAGAAATTCACACACACACCCTTCCTAAAAATTAATTTGGTCTCTACTTCAATCCTAAACAGACTTCAGAGTTAAATCAACTAGTAATGCTCAAGTTTAATCAACTAGTAATGCTCTCACATTCGGATCTTCTTCCATATAATATTCAGAGAGCTCAATACAATATGAACTCCCATATGTTGACTGAATGAAAGGTCCGGCTACACAATCCGAGACATAAATTGTATAGCTCACTTAAATTGATAAATCAGACTTTTGACCATAGCGGATACGTCCCTTTATAACACCACATCCATATCGTGCTTGCAAAACTTTACCTCCTGGACTGTTTTCTCCACAGTTTTATGACCCAAACAATGAGCATTGTATTTCCCATTTTAACCGTGCACTGTCGTCATATATATATACACAGTCTCTTACCGAAGTATTTCACAAACCGCACATTAATATGAATAAGTAAAACTCAGTCTTACCCTCGGATGGTGTATAGTGGCCAGCTATCTCAATTCCCGGCTTGTTGGTTCCCGAGCTCTCTCCCGACACTATGTGCCGTCTCTCACCTCTCTTCAGCGTGTGACGTAACTTGGTCCCGGAGCCGGTTCCGACCGATATTGTTCAATCCGTGGATGTGTGTGCAGCAGCCAGCCTATAGGCATACAAACATGCTCGAGATCCGTGCTTCACTGAATGGCCCCAGTTAGGTATCAGCATAAGAAAAAACGTGAAAAAGGAGCACCGGATCAATTAAAAGCTTACTTTATTAATGTTGCGTTAAAAAAAATGAAATTTCAGCATACAAAAGAAAGGTGTAGAGTCTCCCCAAGCTAGACTCGTTAGCGGCTGACGCGTTTCGGCTTGCGCCATACTCTAAGCCCATTAAAACATAAGCTATGTGCTTCCTTAAAAACAATTACTAGCTCTCCTATTGGTTAATTCTCACCTACGATAGAAACATCAGATAATTTAACCCCTTTCCTGTAGTATTATCTCAATACTCCTAGACTGCACGGTTATTGTGTGCTTCTATCCTTTTCTCAGTAGCCATAAATATTGCTTTGGAATAAAATCATAGTGGAGAAAACAAATACATTTGCTCATTCCCATAATAGCAACTGTATTTGTTTTCTCCACTATGATTTTAACCAATAGGAGAGCTAGCAATTGTTTTTAAGGAAGCACATAGCTTATGTTTTAATGGGCTAGAGTATGGCGCAAGCCAAAACGCGTCAGCCGCTAACGAGTCAAGCTTGGGGAGACTCTACACCATTATTTTTGTATGCTGAAATTTCAGTTTTTTTAACGCAACATTAATAAAGTAAGCTTTTAATTGATCCGGTGCTCCTTTTTTACATTTTTTCTTATGCTCTCTCACTATTTCACTTTTATATTATGCTGTGAGTTTGAGAGGTTTTACTTCAAGCCTTAAAAGCGTCTGTAAAGACCTTGTAATCACAAGACATTTCTGTTGTGTTACTGTAGAATAACATCAAACAAATTAATACTCTGTTTAAATTTTTTTAATAGTCATACTTCATCCATAATTTTTCCTATTTGGAGGAGCGAACCTGGGCTTTGGTCTGCAGACAACAAGGCTAGTCACAGTCAAAATTGTAGTATAAATGTTTATTGTTCTTGTCAGCTAAAGCCAATTAACGTAATATATGTAGTAGAGTTAGCCTTGAAAAATTTGCAGGGTGCTTTTTCAGTTCTAAGAGTTAAAAACTCTTCCATTTTTATAGCTAAACTACACAAGAAAGGGCACAAAATAAATAAAGTATATTGCAAAGTTGTTTCATTACGAATAAGCAAACATTTCATATACAAATCTCAAAGTGTTTACTGCCACCTACCCCTGCTATGTACAACTCATATTACTGAAGATGGGACTCTATACAAAATCTTTATTGTGGCAATGAGGTCATCTTATTAACACAGGGTTTACTAAATAAAGTAATTACATCTATTTTCTGTACGTATTCCAAGACAGAAAAAACAGTGAAGCTTAAACATTTACATTAAAAAAATTGATATAAGTTAAAAAATCACATAAACTATTGCAGTCGGCCACCTCCATGTAGGGTTGCAATATTTCCGCTTTAAAGGAGGATACGTATGAAGAATACATATGTGAGGGTTATTATAACGGAAGATTATAAAAACATTTCTTTCAACAGGCCCTGACATGTATTTTTCACAAGTGTCCTCTCTTAAAGCAGCAATATGGCAACCCTAACAACATGTTAAACACAGATAGTGGACGCTGTACCACATGTTCCTTAGCAATCTATTGTATCATGCTCCCGAGCCTGTAAAGAAAAAATCCAGACAAACCAGCTTTTTACCTCTCAGATACTGGAGCACACTGCAATAGAAAGCGAAGCATGAATCTGTACCACCTACCATCATTGGCCAGATGTAATAATTATGTAAGTTTTACACATGACTTTTTTAACGCAAAGTTTTAAATGACTAAAATATTACTTGAGTGTTTATAGTAAACACAGAGTTAAATCCATTGTTTAGTGCAAACCCTATTTACTATCACTTTAAAGGGATATTCTACTCTAAAATGCTCTCACCTTTAAAGGAACACACAACCCAAATATTTTTTTTCATGATTCAGATAAAGCATACAATTTTAAACATTTTTTCTATTAACAAGTATAATCATATCTGCTTCATTCTCTTGGCATCCTTTGTTAAAGGGGCAGCAATGCACTACTGGTAGTGAACACATTGATATACCAATGACAAGAGGCATAAACGTACATTAACTAATCAGCAGCTAGCTCCCAGTAGTGCACTGCTGCTAATAAGCAAATTAGATAATAAGAATCATGGTGTAAGGGAGAGAAATAGTTTGTATCTGAAATAGCAGGTTGTGATTATTTAACCTCTGGGCATAATTAGCATTTCAGTACCTAACATTGATAACATTTGCAAGGCTGCTTTACCTGCAGTCTCAGACCATTTTTATGGGCGTGTCCTTGAAAGCAACAGGTGATGGTTTTATTGAGTAACAACACCATTTCAAATTCAAAAATAAACATTAAGTAACTATTTCCCATAATTGAATAAGTCGCAGTAGCTACAAAAACATAATTTATGCTTACCTGATAAATTCCTTTCTTCTGTAGTGTGATCAGTCCACGGGTCATCATTACTTCTGGGATATTACTCCTCCCCAACATGAAGTGCAAGAGGATTCACCCAGCAGAGCTGCATATAGCTCCTCCCCTCTACGTCACTCCCAGTCATTCGACCAAGGACCAACGAGAAAGGAAAAGCCAAGGGTGAAGTGGTGACTGGAGTATAAATTAAAAAATATTTACCTGCCTTAAAAACAGGGCGGGCCGTGGACTGATCACACTACAGAAGAAAGGAATTTATCAGGTAAGCATAAATTATGTTTTCTTCTGTTAAGTGTGATCAGTCCACGGGTCATCATTACTTCTGGGATACCAATACCAAAGCAAAAGTACACGGATGACGGGAGGGATAGGCAGGCTCTTTATACAGAAGGAACCACTGCCTGAAGAACCTTTCTCCCAAAAATAGCCTCCGATGAAGCAAAAGTGTCAAATTTGTAAAATTTGGAAAAAGTATGAAGCGAAGACCAAGTTGCAGCCTTGCAAATCTGTTCAACAGAGGCCTCATTCTTGAAGGCCCAAGTGGAAGCCACAGCTCTAGTAGAATGAGCTGTAATTCTTTCAGGAGGCTGCTGTCCAGCAGTCTCATAAGCTAAACGAATTATGCTACGAAGCCAAAAAGAAAGAGAGGTAGCGGAAGCTTTTTGACCTCTCCTCTGCCCAGAGTAAATGACAAACAGAGAAGACGTTTGTCGAAATTCCTTAGTTGCCTGTAAGTAAAATTTTAGAGCACGGACTACATCCAGGTTGTGCAGTAGACGTTCCTTCTTTGAAGAAGGATTTGGGCATAAAGAAGGAACAACAATCTCTTGATTGATATTCCTGTTAGTAACTACCTTAGGTAAGAACCCAGGTTTAGTACGCAGGACTACCTTATCCGAATGAAAAATCAAATAAGGAGAATCACAATGTAAGGCTGATAATTCAGAGACTCTTCGAGCCGAGGAAATAGCCATTAAAAATAGAACTTTCCAAGATAACAACTTTATATCAATGGAATGAAGGGATTCAAACGGAACGCCCTGTAAAACATTAAGAACAAGGTTTAAACTCCATGGTGGAGCAACAGTTTTAAACACAGGCTTGATTCTGGCCAAAGCCTGACAAAAAGCCTGGACGTCAGGAACTTCTGACAGACGTTTGTGTAACAGAATGGACAGAGCTGAGATCTGTCCCTTTAATGAACTAGCAGATAAACCCTTTTCTAAACCTTCTTGTAGAAAAGACAATATCCTAGGAATCCTAACCTTACTCCAAGAGTAACCTTTGGATTCACACCAATATAGGTATTTACGCCATATCTTATGGTAAATCTTTCTGGTAACAGGTTTCCTAGCCTGTATTAAGGTATCAATAACTGACTCGGAAAATCCACGTCTTGATAAAATCAAGCGTTCAATTTCCAAGCAGTCAGCTTCAGAGAAGTTAGATTTTGATGTTTGAAGGGACCCTGTATCAGAAGGTCCTGTTTCAGAGGTAGAGACCAAGGTGGACAGGATGACATGTCCACCAGGTCTGCATACCAAGTCCTGCGTGGCCACGCAGGTGCTATTAGAATCACTGATGCTCTCTCTTGTTTGATTCTGGCAATCAATCGAGGAAGCAACGGGAAGGGTGGAAACACGTAAGCCATCCTGAAGTCCCAAGGTGCTGTCAGAGCATCTATCAGGACTGCTCCTGGATCCCTGGATCTGGACCCGTAACGAGGAAGCTTGGCGTTCTGTCGAGACGCCATGAGATCTATCTCTGGTTTGCCCCAACGTCGAAGTATTTGGGCAAAGACCTCCGGATGAAGTTCCCACTCCCCCGGATGAAAAGTCTGACGACATAAGAAATCTGCCTCCCAGTTCTCCACTCCCGGGATGTGGATTGCTGACAGGTGGCAAGAGTGAGACTCTGCCCAGCGAATTATCTTTGATACTTCCATCATAGCTAGGGAGCTTCTTGTCCCTCCCTGATGGTTGATGTAAGCTACAGTCGTGATGTTGTCCGACTGAAACCTGATGAACCCCCGAGTTGTCAACTGGGGCCAAGCCAGGAGGGCATTGAGAACTGCTCTCAATTCCAGAATGTTTATTGGCAGGAGACTCTCCTCCTGACTCCATTGTCCCTGAGCCTTCAGAGAATTCCAGACGGCACCCCAACCTAGAAGGCTGGCGTCTGTTGTTACAATTGTCCAGTCTGGTCTGCTGAATGGCATCCCCCTGGACAGATGTGGCCGAGAAAGCCACCATAGAAGAGAATTTCTGGTCTCTTGATCCAGATTCAGAGAAGGGGATAAGTCTGAGTAATCCCCATTCCACTGACTTAGCATGCACAGTTGCAGTGGTCTGAGGTGTAAGCGTGCAAAGGGTACTATGTCCATTGCCGCTACCATTAAGCCGATTACCTCCATGCATTGAGCCACTGACGGGTGTTGAATGGAATGAAGGGTGCGGCAAGCACTTTGAAGTCTTGTTAGCCTGTCCTCTGTCAGGTAAATCTTCATTTCTACAGAATCTATAAGAGTCCCCAGGAAGGGAACTCTTGTGAGTGGAACGAGTGAACTTTTCTTTTCGTTCACCTTCCATCCATGTGACCTTAGAAATGCCAGCACTAACTCTGTATGAGACTTGGCAGTTTGAAAGCTTGAAGCTTGTATCAGAATGTCGTCTAGGTATGGAGCTACCGAGATTCTCCGCGGTCTTAGTACCGCCAGAAGAGCACCCAGAACCTTTGTGAAGATTCTTGGAGCTGTAGCCAATCCGAATGGAAGAGCCACAAACTGGTAATGCCTGTCTAGGAAGGCAAACCTTAGGTACCGATAATGATCTTTGTGAATCGGTATGTGAAGGTAAGCATCTTTTAAATCTACAGTGGTCATGTATTGACCCTCTTGGATCATAGGTAAAATTGTCCGAATAGTCTCCATCTTGAACGATGGAACTCTTAGGAATTTGTTTAGGATCTTTAAGTCCAGGATTGGTCTGAAAGTTCCCTCTTTTTTGGGAACCACAAACAGATTTGAGTAAAACCCCTGTCCCTGTTCCGATCGTGGAACTGGATGGATTACTCCCATTAACAAGAGCTCTTGTACGCAGCTTAGAAACGCCTCTTTCTTTGTCTGGATTGTTGACAATCTTGACAGATGAAATCTCTCTCTTGGAGGAGAGTATTTGAAGTCCAGAAGGTATCCCTGAGATATTATCTCTAGCGCCCAGGGATCCTGAACATCTCTTGCCCAAGCCTGGGCGAAGAGAGAAAGTCTGCCCCCCACTAGATCCGATCCCGGATCGGGGGCCCTCAATTCATGCTGTTTTAGGGGCAGCAGCAGGTTTCCTAGTCTGCTTGCCCTTGTTCCAGGACTGGTTAGGTTTCCAGCCTTGTCTGTAGCGAGCAACAGCTCCTTCCTGTTTTGGTGCAGAGGAAGTTGATGCTGCTCCTGCTTTGAAATTACGAAAGGAACGAAAATTAGACTGTCTAGTCTTGGCTTTGGCTTTGTCCTGAGGCAGGGCATGGCCTTTACCTCCTGTAATGTCAGCGATAATCTCTTTCAACCCGGGCCCGAATAAGGTCTGCCCTTTGAAAGGTATATTAAGCAATTTAGACTTAGAAGTAACATCAGCTGACCAGGATTTTAGCCACAGTGCCCTGCGTGCCTGAATGGCGAATCCTGAATTCTTCGCCGTAAGTTTAGTAAGATGTACTACGGCCTCCGAAATGAATGAATTAGATAGTTTAAGGACTCTAAGCCTGTCCGTAATGTCGTCCAGAGTAGCTGAACCAATGTTCTCTTCCAGAGACTCAATCCAGAATGCCGCTGCAGCCGTGATCGGCGCAATGCATGCAAGGGGTTGCAATATAAAACCTTGTTGAACAAACATTTTCTTAAGGTAACCCTCTAACTTTTTATCCATTGGATCTGAAAAAGCACAGCTATCCTCCACCGGGATAGTGGTACGCTTAGCTAAGGTAGAAACTGCTCCCTCCACCTTAGGGACCGTTTGCCATAAGTCCCTTGTGGTGGCGTCTATTGGAAACATTTTTCTAAATATCGGAGGGGGTGAGAACGGCACACCGGGTCTAACCCACTCCTTAGTAACAATTTCAGTAAGTCTCTTAGGTATAGGAAAAACCTCAGTACTCGTCGGTACCGCAAAATATTTATCCAACCTACACATTTTCTCTGGTATTGCAACTGTGTTACAATCATTCAGAGCCGCTAACACCTCCCCTAGTAATACACGGAGGTTTTCCAGTTTAAATTTAAAATTTGAAATATCTGAATCCAGTCTGTTTGGATCAGAACCGTCACCCACAGAATGAAGTTCTCCGTCCTCATGTTCTGCCACCTGTGACGCAGTGTCTGACATGGCCCTAATATTATCAGCGCACTCTGTTCTCACCCCAGAGTGATCACGCTTACCTCTTAGTTCTGGTAATTTAGCCAAAACCTCAGTCATAACAGTAGCCATATCCTGTAATGTGATTTGTAATGGCCGCCCAGATGTACTCGGCGCTACAATATCACGCACCTCCCTCTGAGCGGGAGATGTAGGTACTGACACGTGAGGCGAGTTAGTCGGCATAACTCTCCCCTCGTTGTTTGGTGAAATTTGTTCAATTTGTACAGATTGACTTTTATTTAAAGTAGCATCAATACAGTTAGTACATAAATTTCTATTGGGCTCCACTTTGGCATTGCAACAAATGACACAGGTATCATCCTCTGAATCAGACATGTTTAACACACTAGCAAATAAACTTGCAACTTGGAAATACAATTCAATTAGAATAATATTAAAACGTACTGTGCCTTTAAGAAGCACAGAAGATCTATGACAGTTGAAAATTAATAAATGGAAACAGTTATAGCCTCAATCCTTGTAAACAACACAACTTTAGCAAAGGTTTAATCCCATTAGCAAAGATAACAAATTCTGAAAGCAGGAAACAAATTACAGAATAAACGTTTTTTATCTCAGTCAAACTATAATTCTCACAGCTCTGCTGAGAGAAATTACCTCCCTCAAAATAAGTTTTGAAGACCCCTGAGCTCTGTAGAGATGAACCGGATCATGCAGGGAATACAATGAGTTGCTGACTGAAATATTTGATGCATAGTAAAAGCGCCAAAAAACGGCCCCTCCCCCTCACACACAGCAGTGAGGGAGAACAGAAACTGTCAGAAAAACAGATTTAAGCAACTGCCAAGTGGAAAAATAGTGCCCAAACATTTATTCACACAGTACCTCAGCAAATGAAAACGATTTTACATTCCAGCAAAAACGTTAAACATAATCTCTAGTTATTAAACAGCTTTATGTATTTCTTACAGTGTAATTCTAGTGAAGTACCATTCCCCAGAATACTGAAGTGTAAAGTATACATACATGACATTATATCGGTATGGCAGGATTTTCTCATCAATTCCATTGTCAGAAAATAAAAACTGCTACATACCTCTATGCAGATTCATCTGCCCGCTGTCCCCTGATCTGAAGTTTACCTCACTCCTCAGATGGCCGAGAACAGCAATATGATCTTAACTACTCCGGCTAAAATCATAGCAAAACTCTGGTAGATTCTTCTTCAAACTCTGCCAGAGAGGTAATAACACACTCCGGTGCTATTTTAAAATAACAAACTTTTGATTGAAGATATAAAACTAAGTATAATCACCATAGTCCTCTCACACATCCTATCTAGTCGTTGGGTGCAAGAGAATGACTGGGAGTGACGTAGAGGGGAGGAGCTATATGCAGCTCTGCTGGGTGAATCCTCTTGCACTTCCTGTTGGGGAGGAGTAATATCCCAGAAGTAATGATGACCCGTGGACTGATCACACTTAACAGAAGAAAAGTGATTTGTAACACTGAACCCAAATTTTTTTCTTTTATGATTCAGATAGAGCATACAATTTTAAGCAACTTTCTAATTTACTCCTATTATAAATTTTACTTTATTCTCTTGCTATCTATATTTGAAAAAGAAGGAATCTAAGCTAAAGAGCCAGACAATTTTTGGTTCAGACCCTGGACAGCACTTGTTTATTGGTGCTGTCCAATCAGCAAGGACAACCCATGTTGTGAACCAAAAATGGGCCGGCTTCTTAACTTACATTCTTGCTTTTCAAATAAAGTTAGCAAGAGAATGAAGGAAAATTGATAATACGAGTAAATTAGAAAGTTGCTTAAAATTGCATGCTCTATCTGAATCATGAAAGAAAACATTTGGGTTCAGTGTCCCTTTAAAAGTGATGGTAAACTCTCTTCTTTTTAAAATCAGATCTGGAATGTTAGTGATATTTTAGATGGAGTGTAATTCATCAGTTGTAATGAAGATGCGCTATAACTTTCCTTTTAACATACTTATTAATTTCAAATACCCTGCACTCTGTCACCCACTTCAAAAGTCAATTTTTAAGTGAGCAAATGGTTTGAATTGTTCTCCAAAGAGAGATCTCCCCATATGGCACTTTAGTTGTAACTAGAACGCTGACTGGAGAAGTTAGCTCACAAATTTTTTTATTGGGCAGTGGAGCGTGGGGAATTTGAATTTCATATCTATATTAAAAAGTTATAGCACATCTTTATTTTAACTAATTAATTCAACTCCATTTTAAAAAAAAATCACTTACATTCCAGTTCTAATTTTAAAAAGGGGATAGTTTAACATCACTTTAAGGGGGGACAAATTGTATAGTACTGTGCTCCTTTCCTTCTGATGTGTATGATGCCTGCTGGGGGGTTGCTAGTTTTCTAATGTTTCTCAGAGCCTGATTTTGTAGACTATGTGAAAGTGCACAATATGTTGATGTTGTGAAGATAATGGGGCCTATCTATCAAGCTCTGTACGGAGCTTGAGTGCCCGTGCCAGAAACACCAGTTATGAAGCAGCGGTCTAAAGACAGCTGCTCCATAACCCTGTCCGCCTGCTCTGATGAGGCGGACAGGAATCGCCGGAATTCAACCCGATCGAGTACGATCGGGTTGATTGACACCCCCTGCTGGCGGCTGCGAGTCTGCAGAGGGCGGCGTTGCACCAGCAGCTCACAAGAGCTGCTGGTGCAATGCTGAATACGGAGAACGTATTGCTCTCCGCATTCAGCGATGCCTGTCGGACCTGATCCGCACTGTCGGATCTGGTCCGACAGACATTTCATAAATAGGCCTCTTTGACTCTAACAAAACATATTGTACATCCTTTATGCCTTACACACTGTTTACAACGCTGTAATAGGTATACCCAAATAATGTCTGACTCCTTCCACCTCTTCTGTAGTTATTGATGCAAAAAGATCATTAGTCCTACAGCACACTTGACAACCTGTGCACTATAATTTAATCATTCATTACTTTGGTTGAGGCACAGGTTAAAGAGATGTAGCATACCTCCCAAAATATGGGGGGGGGGGTCTGTCAACGGTTTGTGGGTAAGTCGGGAGGGAGCAAGGGTCGCAAGTGGATAGTGGACAGGATCATAGAAATGTCTGGGCAGTCGATTGTCATAAAATGTGCAGCCACCAATCAGCAAATAACACCTAGGTGCTGAGCCTACGTAGCTATGTTTGTCAACAAAGGATTCCTAAATAATGAAGCAAATTAGAGAATAAAAGTGATTTGGCAAGTTTTCTTCTATTATCAAATGTTCTTCATTCTCTAAGTACCTTTTGTTAAAGCAGCAACAATGCACATCTGGGAGCTAGCTAAACACATTGGGTGAGCCAATGACAAGAGGTATATATGTGCAGCGACCAATCAGCAACTAGCTCGCAGTAGCAAATTGCCGCTCCTTAGCCTTCCTAGGTATGCGTTTCAACAAAGGATAACAATAGTACAAATAAAATGAAATAGAAGTCAATTGAAAAATTGTTTAACATTAAAGGGACACAACACCTGCTAAAGATTTTCTGAACTAACTGTTGCTGAGGAATCAAAATAAACTAATACACTGTTCTCAATGCTGTATGTTCATCTTACTATGAAACTCTTCATGAAGACTCCTCATATTTTCTATGCTTATCCTCAGCTTGTGTTTTCCTATGCACGGTGCCATCTTGTAACGCACGTTCATTTCAGGCACTGCAGTCACATGACATGTTTGCACGGCAGCTTCTCTCACTGATGTTATAGAAGGCAGTCAAATTGTCAATGCTAACTCACTGTAATGCAAAGCATGCATTACAGTGTATGAGGACAAAGATCTATTTTATATTTGATATACAGTAATGGCATCTTCTTTTATCAAACATATTTTAAACGTTTTATGTACTGAACATACCCACAGTCTGTGTGTTTCACTGTTCACTAAGTTCAGTTTCAATCGCCAGATGTTCAGAGGCAGGGGGGAGGAGGGAGGGGGAGAGTCTAGAAGCCGTTTTTTTAACTCCCTGTTATTCAGTTCTCTGCAATATCTGAGGAGAATTGTCTCTCTGTGTGTTCCAGGAATTTACTTTTGTTTTCATAATCATATTATTTTAATTATCAAACAGCACCACACTTTTTATATAGCATAAAAAGTGTGGTGCTGTTTGATAATTAAAATAATATGATGGTGAAAACAAAAGTAAATTCCTGGAACACAAAGAGAGAAATTTCTCCTTAGATATTGTAGAGAACTGAATAACTGAGTTACAAAAACGGCTTCTAGACTCTCCCCCTCCCTCCTCTCCCCTCCCCTCTGCCTCTGAACATCGGGCTGGCAATTAAAGGGACACTGTACCCAAAAAATTTCTTTCGTGATTCAGATTGAGCATGAAATTTTAAGCAACTTTCTAATTTACTCCTATTATTAAATTTTCTTTATTCTCTTGGTATCTTTATTTGAAATGCAAGAATGTAAGTTTAGATGCCGGCCCATTTTTGATGAACAACCTGGGTTTTCCTTGCTGATTGGTGGATAAATTCATCCACCAATAAAAAATTGCTGTCCAGAGTACTGAAACCAAAAAACAAACTTAGATGCCTTCTTTTTCAAATAATGATAGCAAGAGAACGAAGAAAAATTGATAATAGGAGTAAATTAGAAAGTTGCTTAAAATTGCATGCTCAATCTGAATCATGAAAGAAAATTTTTGGGTACAGTGTCCCTTTAAAACTGAACTTAGTTTAGCAGTGAACAGTGAAACACACAGACTGTGGATCTGTTCAGTACATAGAATGTTTAAAATATGTTTGATAAAAGAAGATGCCATTACTGTATTACAGATATAAAATAGATCTTTGTCCTCATACACTGTAATGCATGCTTTGCATTACAGTGAATTAGCATTGACAATTTGCCTGCCTTCTATAACATCAGTGAGAGAAGCTGCCATGCGCATCACATGACTTGGGTGCACACATGTTACAAGATGGCACCCTACATAGGAAAACACAAGCTGTCTATATGCATAGAAAATATGAAGAGTTTTCATAAAGAGTTTGTAGTAAGATGAACATACAGCATTGAGAAAAGTGTATTAGTTTATTTTGATTCCTCAGAAAAAGTTTAGAAAATTTTCAGCAGGTGTTAAGTGTCCCATTAAAAGCTCTATCTAAATCACAAAAGAAAAAATGTGGGGTTTCATCTCCCTTTAAAAATGGGATCATTTTTTATCGAACTGAAAAACAAAAAAATGGCTGACTGTGATCATGTGGACATCTGAAGCCATTACCATGCTGATAATAATTAAACAATAGATTCTGATCAACCTCAATATTGCTTTAAATGCTTTTCAAACCGTTATTTTGTATACAGTTATTTCACAATGTAGTGATTGAAGATATAGGATAGGTGCGTAACAATGTTCTTCTGGTGCAATGTTCAGTATTTGACCCAACAGACAGCTTTATCTTCTCACCTATGCAAGCTAATTCTGGTCTTACAGGATGTTACGAGGTCGGCTGTGAACAGTCTAAAAGGCAAAATTTATGTGCACTGATCACTCAAGTGTATTTCTGTTCCTTATTATCTAAATAGCTTCATACACGTTGTCCAGGAGTTAATAAATGTTCCAGGAAAACCAAAGATAAGATAGTAATGTAAAGGGGGAAAAAATCTCAGTAAAACATGCGCCTCTTTGCATATCTCAAAGATACATATACTGAGAAAATTGTCCACGTCAAAGCAAAGTTCACTGCCACTAGAGAAAGTAATGTTTAATTATGATATTCGGTACAGAATTCTATTCTGAGAAGTGTATTCAAGGCTCCGATTGCTCTTGTAACTGAAGTAAAGATATAGCTTATCAGGCTATTAAGTGCTATTGTGTGAAGAGCAAAATATGTACTATATTAAAGGAACATTGAACAGTAAATAAATGTTAGATATGATTTATTTCAATTTAATTTTAAGGTATTATCTTCTATGAAATACTCGGTGCTGCAATATTGTAATCTAAGTTTCTGCTATATAACTGCTTCTGCTGAAGCCAATTAGGGAAAAATAAACAATGGCTGTGTCAAATATAGCAATTTTAAAGTAACTTTTTAACAGGGATATATTCCACACAGCTATTGTTTGCCTTAAAGGGACATGAAACCCCAAAAAGCTATATCATGATTCAGATAGAGAATACAGTTTTAAACAACTTTCTAATTTACTTATCATTTATTGAAGGAGCAGCTATGCACTAATGGTTTCTAGCTGAACACGTGGGTGAGTCAATCTCAATTCAATATATATATATATCAGATTTTGGGAATGAAGGGTACTCTCAGGATTTGTGATAATTGCGTGTCAGCAAAGAATTTATTTTATTGTTCTTAATAACAACATTTGTTAATGGTCGACGTTTCGGCTTTCACAGAAGCCTTCATCAAGACGAATCAAAACTCATACCGGCATCCAGCCGTGCTCACCAAACCGAGGAAATCGTATCATATATACAGCCACCAATCAACAGCTAGAACCTAGGTTATCTGCTGCTCATGAGCTTGAATAGATAAACCTTTCAGCAAAGGATAACAAGAGAAGGAAGCAAATTAGATAATAGAAGTAAATTGGAAAGTTGTTTAAAATTGTATTCTCGATCTGAATCATGAAATCATTTTTTGGGGTTTCATGTCCCTTTAAATTGTCCTCAACAGAATAGATTAGATAATGGGAAACCTACATTTAATGAACAAAAATGGATTTTGAGTGCGCTTAACCCCTTAACGACTCATGTCGTACAGGGTACGTCTTGCACAAACTGGTCTTTAAAGACCAGCGAGGTACCCTGTATGACGTTGGGGTTTAAAGCGGCTGGAAGCGATCCTGATCACTTCCAGCCGCTTTCCGGTTATTGCAGTGATGCCTCGAAATCGAGGCATCCTGCAATAACCCTTCTTACCATTCCGGTGCAGAGAGAGCCACTCTGTGGCCCTCTCTGCACCGGACATCGATGGCCGAAAATCGTGTGTGGGTGGGAGCCAAAGTGGGAGGGGGGTGGACGGCCATCGATGGCTTTTATGATTAAAGGGACATGAAACCCACATTTTTTCTTTCATGATTTAGAAAGAGCATGCAATTTTAAACATCTTTCTAATTTACTTCTATTATCTAATTTGCGTCATTTTCTAGATATACTTTGCTAAAAATCATATCTAGATAGGCTCAGTAGCTGCTGATTGGTTGCTGCACATAGATGCCTTGTGTGATTGGTTCACACATGTGCATTGCTATTTCTTCAATAAAGGATAACTAAAGAATGAAGCAAATTAGATAATAGAAGTAAATTGGAATGTTGTTTAAAATAGTATTCTCTACTTAAATCATGAAAAAAAAATTTGGGGTTTAGTGTCCCTTTAAGAGGGGGGGCGGGATCGGGGGCGTGTTCGCCAGGGGCGCGCACGGACACACGCGCGTGTACGGAAGGTGGCAGACGGGCGCGTGCACGGGGAGGGAGCAGGTGGGAACCGCTGCACTACATAAAAAAAATACTTCTAAGTGGGAGAAAGGGGGGAGGGAATGGGTTAATAAATTGCTAAGGGATCTGGGAGGGGGTGGGGGATGGTCTTTTGAGGGGGAAGCTACACTACAGAAAAAAAAATATATATATATATATATATTTCTTTCATGTAATTGGCAAGAGTCCATGAGCTAGTGACGTATGGGATATACAATCCTATCAGGAGGGGCAAAGTTTCCCAAACCTCAAAATGCCTATAAATACACCCCTCACCACACCCACAATTCAGTTTTACAAACTTTGCCTCCTATGGAAGTGGTGAAGTAAGTTTGTGCTAAGATTTCTACGTTGACATGCGCTTCTCAGCATTTTGAAGCCCGATTCCTCTCAGAGTACAGCGAATGTCAGAGGGATGTGAAGGGAGTATCACCTATTAAATGCAATGGTTTTCCTCACGGGAGATCTATTTAATAGGTTCTCTGTTATCGGTCGTAGAGATTAATCTCCTACCTCCCTTTTCAGATCGACGATATACTCTCATATACCATTACCTCTACTGATAACCGTTTCAGTACTGGTTTGGCTATCTGCTATATGTGGATGGGTGTCTTTCGGTAAGTATGTTTTTATTACTTAAGACACCTCAGCTATGGTTTGGCACTTTATGCATTTATATAAATTTCTATATATATGTATTGTACTTCTATTTGCCATGAGTCAGGTTCATGTATTTCCTTTTTCCAGACTGTCAGTTTCATATTTGGGGAAAATAAACATATTAAGAAATATTTTTCTTCCTGGGGTTTAAATTTGACTACATTTTTCTTTGCAAATTGCGGGCAGGATTAGGCCCGCGGGTGCGCCAAATGCTAGACTTTATTGCGTCATTCTTGGCGCAAGAATTTTTTGGCGCGAGTGTACGGCCGTTGACGCAAGTTCGTCATTTCCGGCGTCATAGTTGATGCCGAGTTCCTTTCACAAGGTTGCGTTGTTAGTGACGCGAGTGTCCGGACGTTGTTGGCGCCAAAAAATTTTCAGTTACGTTGTGCGTCATACTTGGCACCAAATTTTTTCATTATTTTTTCACCCCATTGCTATTTGCCTCTTGCCTTTTTCTATGTCAGAGGGCTATGCTATTTGCATTTTTTTTTCCCATTCCTGAAACTGTCATATAAGGAAATTGATAAATTTGCTTTATAACAGAATTTATGCTTACCTGATAAATTACTTTCTCCAACGTTGTGTGTCCGGTCCACGGCGTCATCCTTACTTGTGGGAATATCTCTTCCCCAACAGGAAATGGCAAAGAGTCCCAGCAAAGCTGGCCATATAGTCCCTCCTAGGCTCCGCCCACCCCAGTCATTCGACCGACGGACAGGAGGAAAAAATAGGAGAAACTATAGGGTGCCGTGGTGACTGTAGTTAGAGAAAATAATTCATCAAACCTGATTAAAAAACCAGGGCGGGGGCTTGTCCGGGCAGCGGCCATGATCGGTCGCAATACTAGCTGCTGAGCATTGGAATAATACATTCCGCCGTGTATTAAGAGGACTATCTGACAATCTGTGCCTATTCTATATTGCTTAGACTCTATGAAGATCACTGTATCGTTTGATGCCTCTACTTCTGTATTGCCTGCAGCCTAGTCCAGACCGTTGAGACTTGGGCGGCCCGAATAGGGAAGGCCTCAACACCCACCCCGCTCACGCGGGTATAGAGTGAGCTATTCTCACTCACGTAACCACTAGGAGCTGAGTTATTCCCTTCTGCAATGGAGTTGCAGATACCTGAGAAAACCCTGCTATGCCTGCTGGAGGAACATTTTCATAACCTCCGTCTATTAATTCAAAGGGGCTTTGGAGACACCACTAATCTGAAAGCGCTGACACACGCTGATCTGCCTCGGGGAGAGGTGCAGATCACTAAGGTGACAGAGATTCCCCCTGATACAACGCTGGAGGATGAGAACTTTACTGGAGGCCGCACCGGGACTTTAGGGGATACAGTAGTGGAGACTACAGTCTTTCCGGATGTCACAGAGGCCCCATCGTTGCTGAATTTTGGGGAGGCTGTCCCCGCTATTACATACCTGCAGAGTGGGGATCGGATCGCTCCTGAGGTGGCGAGCAACGTAGCAACACTAGCTCTGACATACCAAGGAGACACCTATCTACCAACAACGCTGGCTAACAGGCCTTCGCATAAGAGGCTTCTGAGCAGCGACACAGCAAACATAGCAAGCGGCAGTGAGAAAGCCTGTCCCGTGCACCTGGGTGATAAGATGTCACAGATAGTTCCTGAGAGGCCCTTTTCATACTCCCGGTACTACGTTCCTACTTTGATTAGGCCTGAGGCTAATGGTGGTGCTCCAGCTACGGGCAAACTGAATGACATACTCCATCAGCCACCTATGGATCTAACAGGCATCGGCTGATGGCCCACTGCAGTACCGCTGAACCGGGTTTC
The DNA here is from genome assembly GCF_027579735.1 of Bombina bombina. Taxonomy (NCBI): domain Eukaryota; kingdom Metazoa; phylum Chordata; class Amphibia; order Anura; family Bombinatoridae; genus Bombina; species Bombina bombina. The sequence continues at coordinate 25,824 of NW_026511973.1, forward strand.
TGTTCCTGCAGTGAGTCTGACGGGGAGAGACTACGTTTTTCTATGTGGGATTTCAGGGGGAACCAGAGATAATATTATCTGGAATGAGGCAAAGAGCACATATAAAACGCTATTTATGTTCCAGTAACAGGACTCTTATCATTGCTGATGAGCTCACATATACAATGTTTATTCACTAGATATGCCATAATTCCTGGAATACATCTGAATTATGCACTGTGATTAACAACATCAAATACACGCATTTGTGACCTTTGTTAGAGTAAAAAGAACTGTGTTGGCATAAAACTGTGTTGACATAAAACTGTGTTGGCATGAACCCTGTTATAGATAATGTACCCCTAAGCTTATGAGGATTTTGTGTCCGAGATTTCACTAAGAGGTATCTTACCAACGGGACTTATGGTGTCTACATGATTATGTTGCTAAGTCATGTCACTGGTTTGCTTAAAGTTAACCTGCTCTCGCAAAGTTTTATTAGGAAACACAGTTACACCAAATTAGCTGTATTGAGTTCCTTATGGTATCTACTTGGTCCTGTTTTGTTTACCGGCTCTTTAGCCATATATAGTATAGCTTTCTGTTTGTTTTTTGTTTTTTTCTCTTACATCTAACTAAAGCTAGGGTTGTACTGGAAATAGATATAGCATTTTCCATTCAGACATAGCTGTATATTTTTTACACTCTAGACTGTACCTTCATATGTGTTCAATCCTGCCCTTGAACTTGAGTTGATTATTTGACAACACCCTCATATGCACTAACCGTTGTATTCTTGATCCTTAGGAAGATGGTATCGCAAGTAAGCTACCTTTCATAGAAACATCTCACCACTAGATGGCAGTCAAGTTCCACATATCATATACACACTTAGCTTTACTGCTACAAAAGCACCATTAGGCTCTAATAGATCCGTTTTTATTCCCCCATATAGTCTCATAGGAACATATAGTGGAGGTCCATGCCTCTAACTCCTTGCATAGCTGTGTCAACATTATATATTAGGCTGAGCACCTACATATTACAGCTCCATAACATATTTATTCATAGATGTTAGACCATCTGAAAGTTCTCCCTCCCTACCTTATTAACAGAGTACACTGCAAACTATTTTGTGTTCACTCAATCTTACATTACAAGTTACTTGTCTACAATTGGGGTCCAAAAGTGGCCCATTTTGTTATTTTATTTCTTATCTTTCCCCTAAAATTCCCTACCCTGTTCTCAATTCTTTTCCAGGAGGTACAAGAGAGACCTTTATGTTTCATTAAGGGGAATTAGTGTCCCTGATTTTCTCTTATGTGGTAAGGGGATGTTTATTTATCTATTAATTGAAAACTTAGAGGTTAACTTCTATTTGCATGACTTGGGGATTAATTGTTTATTTGATGACACTCAACATGTACATGGTACAGTGCTTTTCCCATGTTATAGTAGGTTCGTTATGTACACAGTGATTATACTGCTTTTCATCTGCTTACATTTCACATGTATCTGTATTATATTTCCATATCCCCGTTTAGTTATGATTGTTTTTAGTTGAAAGTAAATTTAAAAAACTGAGGTTTGGCTGCTGAGACCCAAAAGCGGTCTCTTAGATCAGACACCCCCCATATTATTTATATTCACTGTTGGGGTCCAAAAGTGACCTCCCTGAGCCATCTGGTGGTATATAGAACATAAGGCAGACCATAGATACAGTACTATTTGCTCTTGGTTCTCCCTAAGAAGTATAGATTGTATATTTCAATCATTCTACAAAATGAGTTCTGTATTTTATTGTTGCTGTATACTTTGGAATTCATATAATATGTATGCCTTGTTATGTGTGTATGTCAAACCTCAAATAAAAACTATATTTTAAAATAAAAAAATACATAAAAAAATAAAAAGAGCACAACAAAAAAAAAAAAAAAAAAAAAAAACCAGGGCGGGCCGTGGACCGGACACACCGTTGGAGAAAGTAATTTATCAGGTAAGCATAAATTCTGTTTTCTCCAACATTGGTGTGTCCGGTCCACGGCGTCATCCTTACTTGTGGGAACCAATACCAAAGCTTTAGGACACGGATGAAGGGAGGGAGCAAATCAGGTTACCTAAACAGAAGGCACCACGGCTTGCAAAACCTTTCTCCCAAAAATAGCCTCCGAAGAAGCAAAAGTATCAAATTTGTAAAATTTGGCAAAAGTGTGCAGTGAAGACCAAGTCGCTGCCTTACATATCTGATCAACAGAAGCCTCGTTCTTGAAGGCCCATGTGGAAGCCACAGCCCTAGTAGAGTGAGCTGTGATTCTTTCAGGAGGCTGCCGTCCGGCAGTCTCGTAAGCCAATCGGATGATGCTTTTAAGCCAAAAGGAAAGAGAGGTAGAAGTCGCTTTTTTACCTCTCCTTTTACCAGAATAGACGACAAACAGAGAAGATGTTTGCCTGAACTCTTTTGTAGCTTCTAAATAGAATTTTAGAGCACGGACTACATCTAAATTGTGTAGCAAACGTTCCTTCTTTGACACTGGATTCGGACACAAAGAAGGTACAACTATCTCCTGGTTAATATTTTTGTTGGAAACAACCTTTGGAAGAAAACCAGGCTTAGTATGCAAAACAACCTTATCTGAATGGAACACCAGATAGGGCGGAGTACCCTGCAGAGCAGATAACTCAGAAACTCTTCTGGCAGAAGAAATAAAACCAAAAACAAAACTTTCCAAGATAACAACTTAATATCTATGGAATGTAAAGGTTCAAACGGAACCCCTTGGAGAACTGAAAGAACTAGATTTAAACTCCAGGGAGGAGTCAAAGGTCTGTAAACAGGCTTGATCCTAACCAGAGCCTGAACAAATGCTTGAACATCTGGCACAGCTGCCAGTCGTTTGTGTAGTAAGACAGATAAAGCAAAAATCTGTCCCTTTAGAGAACTCGCTGATAATCCTTTATCCAAACCTTCTTGTAGAAAGGAAAGGATCTTAGGAATTTTAATCTTATTCCATGGGAATCCTTTGGATTCACACCAGCAGATATATCTTTTCCATATTTTATGGTAAATTTTTCTAGTTACCGGTTTTCTGGCTTGAACCAGAGTATCTATCACAGAATCTGAAAACCCACGCTTTGATAGAATCAAGCGTTCAATCTCCAAGCCGTCAGCTGGAGGGAGACCAGATTTGGATGTTCGAATGGACCCTGTACAAGAAGGTCCTGTCTCAAAGGTAGCTTCCATGGTGGAACCGATGACATATTCACCAGGTCTGCATACCAAGTCCTGCGTGGCCACGCAGGAGCTATCAAGATCACCGAGGCCCTCTCCTGCTTGATCCTGGCTACCAGCCTGGAAATGAGAGGAAACTGTGGAAACACATAAGCTAGGTTGAAGGTCCAAGGCGCTACTAGTGCATCCACTAGAGTCACCTTGGGATCCCTGGATCTGGACCCGTAGCAAGGAACCTTGAAGTTCTGACGAGACGCCATCAGATCCATATCTGGAATGCCCCATAATTGAGTCAATTGGGCAAAGATCTCTGGGTGGAGTTCCCACTCCCCCGGATGGAAAGTCTGACGACTCAGATAATCCGCCTCCCAGTTTTCCACACCTGGGATGTGGATCGCAGATAGGTGGCAGGAGTGATCCTCCGCCCATTTTATTATTTTGGTCACTTCTTTCATCGCCAGGGAACTCCTTGTTCCCCCCTGATGATTGATATAAGCAACAGTCGTCATGTTGTCTGATTGGAATCTTATGAATCTGGCCTTTGCTAGTTGAGGCAAAGCCCTGAGAGCATTGAATATCGCTCTCAGTTCCAGAATGTTTATCGGGAGAAGAGACTCTTCCCGAGACCAAAGTCCCTGAGCTTTCAGGGATTCCCAGACCGCGCCCCAGCCCACTAGACTGGCGTCGGTCGTGACGATGACCCACTCTGGTCTGCGGAAGCTCATTCCCTGGGACAGGTGGTCCAGGGTTAGCCACCAACGGAGTGAGTCTCTGGTCTTCTGATCTACTTGAATCACTGGAGACAAGTCTGTATAGTCCCCATTCCACTGTTTCAGCATGCACAGTTGTAATGGTCTTAGATGAATTCACGCAAAAGGAACTATGTCCATTGCTGCAACCATCAACCCTACTACTTCCATGCACTGAGCTACGGAAGGACGAGGAATAGAATGAAGAACTTGACAAGCGTTTAGAAGTTTTGACTTTCTGACTTCTGTCAGGAAAATCCTCATTTCTAAAGAATCTATTATTGTTCCCAAGAAGGGAACTCTTGTTGACAGAGACAGGGAACTTTTTTCTATGTTCACCTTCCATCCGTGAGATCTGAGAAAGGCCAGAACGATGTCTGTGTGAGCCTTTGCCTTTGAAAGAGACGACGCTTGTATTAGAATGTCGTCCAAGTACGGTACTACTGCAATGCCCCTTGGTCTTAGAACCGCTAGAAGGGACCCGAGTACCTTTGTGAAAATCCTTGGAGCAGTGGCTAACCCGAATGGGAGGGCCACAAACTGGTAATGTTTGTCCAGAAAGGCGAACCTTAGGAACTGATGATGTTCTTTGTGGATAGGAATATGAAGATACGCATCCTTTAGATCCACAGTAGTCATAAATTGACCTTCCTGGATTGTAGGTCGAATCGTTCGAATGGTTTCCATTTTGAACGATGGTACTCTGAGAAATTTGTTTAGGATCTTTAAATCCAGAATTGGTCTGAAAGTTCCCTCTTTTTTGGGAACTACAAACAGATTTGAGTAAAATCCCATTCCTTGTTCCGCCGATGGAACTGGGTGTATCACTCCCATCTTTAACAGGTCTTCTACACAATGTAAGAATGCCTGTCTCTTTATTTGGTTTGAGGATAAGTGAGACATGTGGAACCTTCCCCTTGGGGGTAGTTCCTTGAATTCCAGAAGATAACCCTGAGAAACTATTTCTAGTGTCCAGGGATCCTGAACATCTCTTGCCCAAGCTTGAGCAAAGAGAGAAAGTCTGCCCCCTACTAGATCCGGTCCCGGATCGGGGGCTACTCCTTCATGCTGTTTTGTTAGCAGCAGCAGGCTTTTTGGCCTGCTTACCCTTGTTCCAGCCTTGCATCGGTTTCCAGGCTGGTTTGGTTTGTGAAGCATTACCCTCTTGCTTAGAGGATGCAGAATTAGAGGCCGGTCCGTTCCTGAAATTACGAAAGGAACGAAAATTAGACTTATTCTTGGCTTTGAAAGGCCTATCTTGTGGGAGGGCGTGGCCCTTTCCCCCAGTGATGTCTGAGATAATCTCTTTCAATTCTGGCCCAAAGAGAGTCTAACCCTTGAAGGGGATATTAAGCAATTTTGTCTTGGATGATACATCCGCTGACCAAGACTTTAGCCAAAGCGCTCTGCGCGCCAGAATTGCAAACCCTGAATTTTTCGCCGCTAATCTAGCTAATTGCAAAGCGGCATCTAAAATAAAAGAATTAGCCAACTTAAGTGCGTGAACTCTGTCCATAACCTCCTCATATGGAGTCTCTCTACTGAGCGACTTTTCTAGTTCCTCGAACCAGAACCACGCTGCTGTAGTGACAGGAACAATGCACGAAATGGGTTGCAGAAGGTAACCTTGCTGTACAAAAATCTTTTTAAGCAAACCCTCCAATTTTTTATCCATAGGATCTTTGAAAGCACAATTATCCTCGATAGGAATAGTAGTGCGCTTGTTTAGAGTAGAAACTGCCCCCTCGACCTTAGGGACTGTCTGCCATAAGTCCTTTCTGGGGTCGACCATAGGAAATAATTTCTTAAATATAGGAGGGGGGACAAAAGGTATGCCGGGCTTCTCCCACTCCTTATTCACTATGTCCGCCACCCGCTTGGGTATAGGAAAAGCGTCGGGGTGCACCGGAACCTCTAGGAACTTGTCCATCTTGCATAATTTTTCTGGAATGACCAGGTTGTCACAATCATCCAGAGTAGATAACACCTCCTTAAGCAGTGCGTGGAGGTGCTCTAATTTAAATGTCACAACATCAGGTTCAGCCTGTTAAGAAATTTTTCCTGAATCTGAAATTTCCCCATCTGACAAAACCTCCCTCATGGCCCCTTCAGATTGGTGTGAGGGTATGACAGAGCAATTATCATCAGCGCCCTCCTGCTCTTCAGTGTTTAAAACAGAGCAATCGCGCTTTCTCTGATATGCAGGCATTTTGGATAAAATATTTGCTATGGAGTAATCCATTACCGTCAATTGTTGCATAGTAATAAGCATTGGCGCGCTAGAAGTACTAGGGGCCTCCTGCGTGGGCAAAACTGGCATAGACACAGAAGGAGATGATGTAGAACTATGTCTACTCCCTTCATCTGATGAAACATCTTGGGCAATTTTACTATCTGTGGCAGTACTGTCCTTACTTTGTTTGGACGCTATGGCACAATTATCACATAATTTTGAAGGGGGAGACACATCGACTTTCATACATATAGAACATAGCTTATCTGAAGGTACAGACATGTTAAACAGGCTTAAACTTGTCAATAAAGCACAAAAACCGTTTTAAAACAAAACCGTTACTGTCTCTTTAAATTTTAAACAGAGCACACTTTATTACTGAATATGTGAAAAAGTATGAAGGAATTGTTCAAAATTTACCAAATTTTCACCACAGTGTGTTAAAGCATTCAAAGTATTGCACACCAATTTTCAGAGCTTTAACCCTTAAAATACGGAGCCGGTTACAGTTTTAACCCCTCTACAGTCCCAGCTACAGCCTTTGCTGCGACTTTACCAAACCCAGGGGGGAATACGATACCAAATGAAGCCTTCTAGGAACTTTTCCAACTACTTTCAGATCCTCACACATGCATCTGCATGTCTTGCTCTCAAAAGTAACTGCGCAGTAATGGCGCGAAAATGAGGCTCAGCCTACAACTGGGAAGGCCCTTCCTCACTGGAAAGGTGTCTAACACAGTGCCTGACGTTAAAAAACGCTCCCCAAGTTTATAAGTGTGAATTACCAGCATAAACATGTATAAAATGCCCAAATAAAGCAATCAATTTTGCCCATAAAAGTGTCTACCAGTTTTATAGCCCATAATAAGCCCTTTATTCTGTTTGAGACTAAGAAAATGGCTTACCGGTCCCCATGAGGGGAAATGACAGCCTTCCAGCATTACACAGTCTTGTTAGAAATATGGCTAGTCATACCTTAAGCAGAAAAGTCTGCTAACTGTTTCCCCCAACTGAAGTTACTTCATCTCAACAGTCCTATGTGGAAACAGCAAACAATTTTAGTTACTGTCTGCTAAAATCATCTTCCTCTCACAAACAGAACTCTTCATCTTTTTCTGTTTCAGAGTAAATAGTACATACCAGCACTATTTTAAAATAACAAACTCTTGATAGTAGAATAAAAAACTACAACTAAACACCACATACTCTTAACCATCTCCGTGGAGATGTTGCCTGTGCAACGGCAAAGAGAATGACTGGGGTGGGCGGAGCCTAGGAGGGACTATATGGCCAGCTTTGCTGGGACTTTTTGCCATTTCCTGTTGGGGAAGAGATATTCCCACAAGTAAGGATGACGCCGTGGACCGGACACACCAATGTTGGAGAAATATTGTTTTTTCTCATACATTTTGCAAGATGTCTCAATCTGATCCTGTCTCAGAAGATCTTTGCTGCCTGATATCGGTTCTACCAAAGTTAAGTGCATTTGTTGTAAACTTGTGGAAATTATTTCTCCGAATGTCATTTGTAAAAGTTGTCATGATAAACTTTTACATGCAGATAATGTGTCCATCAGTAATAGTACATTGCCGGTTGCAGTTTTTTCAACTTCTAATGTACATGATATACCTATGAATTTTAAAGAATTTGTTACTGATTCTATTCAGAGGGCTCTGTCTGCTTTTCCGCCTTCTAATAAACGTAAAAGGTATTTTAAAACTTCTCATAAGGTTGATGAAATTTCAAATGACCGACAACATAATGAATTATCCTCCTCTGATGAGGATCTATCTGATTCAGAAGATCCTTCCTCAGATATTGACACTGACAAATTTTCTTTATATTTATTCAAAATGGAGTATATTCTTTCTTTGTTAAAAGAAGTGTTAATTACTTTGGATATTGAGAAAACTAGTCCTCTTGACATTAAAACTAGTAAACGTTTAAATTCTGTTTTTAAACCTCCTGTGGTTACTCAAGAGGTTTTTTCCTATTTCTGATGCTATTTCTGATATGATTTCTAAGGAATGGAATAAGCCGGGTACTTCTTTTATTCCTTCTTCAAGGTTTACAAAATTGTATCCTTTACCAGCAGTTTCAATAGAGTTTTGGGAAAAGATCCCCAAAGTTGATGGGGCTATTTCTACTCTTGCTAAACTATTCCTATGGAAACTTGAATCTTATCTAAGGAAAGCCTATTTATATTCAGGTCATCTTCTCAGGCCTGCAATTTCTTTGGCTGATGTTGCAGCTGCATCAACTTTTTGGTTGGAGAGTTTAGCGCAACAAGAATTGGATTCTGACGTATCTAGAATTGTTCGCTTACTGCAACATAAAACAAGAGCAAGAGAAGCGTACACTCAAGTGTAGCATTAAAAGTTTTAATAGATATATAACACACGTAAAGTTAAAAACTCACAAGATGCTTGTAGCATATGTACATATCATAGCCGTCTGCTAATGATGTTCCAATTTCCAATATAACTCAGAATCTGTATCCCGTGAATATAAAGTTCCAGATTTCCCCTTGATGTAAGAAAGCTTGTTACTTACAAGCCGGCAACACCCCCTCTGCAGTCGCGGGAAGATGACGTCTTACGTACGTCGGACAATAGACCAGTCCGTGGATGGTTAGAAGAGTTACGGATCCTCCAAGGGACCAAAAAAAGCAGTATATTACGTGTGTTATATAACTATTAAAACTTTTAATGCTACACTTGAGTCCGCGCTTCTCTTGCTCTTGTTTTAGGTAGTATTCTCTGTTGGGAACTTTGGAGTTATCCCTCTTTGGAGGAGCAGCAGGACTATCCTTTGTTTAACAACTACCTCATTATCTTAACAATATATGGATTTTGATACTCGTAAGTACAGCATTTTGATTGGATATCACATATACCTTCATATGGACTTTTATATGTGCAAATAATTTTATATCAAATGTTTTAATGATTTATTGATATTGCTTATGATTGTTTAATTTTATAGAGACATTGGTTATTAGGGGGCAAGTTTTATGGTACTGTGTACATTTTTTACACTCTCTATTTTACAGTAATTTATAATAGCGCCTTGTTGTGTGTATTATTACACACATTCTTTTGCGCTTACTGCAACATGCTAATCATTTTATTTGTGACGCCATTTTTGATATTATCAAAATTGATGTTAGATCCATGTCTTTAGCTATTTTAGCTAGAAGAGCTATGTGGCTTAAATCTTGGAATGCTGATATAACATCTAAGTCTATATTGCTATCATTTTCTTTCCAAGGTAATAATTTATTTAGTTCTCAGTTGGATTCTATTATTTCAACTGTTACTGGGGGGAAGGGAGTTTTTTTGCTTCAGGATAAAAAACCTAAGGGCAAATCTAAGGCTTCTAACCGTTTTCGTTCCTTTTGTCAAAATAAGGAACAAAAAACTAATCCTTCCCCAAGGAATCTGTTTTCAATTGGAAGCCTTCCTCAAATTGGAATAAATCCAAGCCATTTAAGAAACCAAAGTCAGCCCCTAAGTCTGCATGAAGGTGCGGCCCTCATTCCAGCTTAGCTGTTAGGGGTAGATTAAGGTTTTTCAAAGATGTTTGGATAAATTCTGTCCAAAATCATTGGATTCAGAGCATTGTCTCTCAGGGGTATCGAATAGGATTCAGAGTAAGACCTCCTGTGAGAAGATTTTTTTTTCTCTCACGCATCCCAGTAAATCCAGTAAAAGCTCAGGCTTTCCTGAAGTGTGTTTCAGACCTGGAGTTATCAGGGGTAATCATGCCAGTTCTTTTTGAGGAACAGGGTCTGGGGTTTTATTCAAATCTATTCATTGTCCCAAAGAAGGAAAATTCATTCAGACCAGTTCTGGATCTGAAAATTTTGAATCGTTATGTAAGAGTACCAACTTTCAAAATGGTAACTATAAGGACTATTCTGCCTTTTGTTCAGCAAGGACATTATATGTCAACAATAGACTTGCAGGATGCATACCTTCATATTCCGATTCATCCAGATCATTATCAGTTCCTGAGATTCTCTTTTCTAGACAAGCATTACCAATTTGTTGCTCTTCCGTTTGGCCTAGCAACAGCTCCAAGAATCTTTTCAAAGGTTCTCGGTGCCCTGCTCTCTGTAACCAGAGACCAGGGTATTGCAATGTTTCCTTATTTGGACGATATCTTGGTACTATAGCTAAGTCTTTACGTTCTGCAGAATCTCACACGAATCAACTAATGTTTTTTCTTCGGAAACATGGTTGGAGGATCAATTTACCAAAGAGTTTCTTGATTCCTCAGACAAGGGTCACCTTTTGAGGCTTCCAGATAGAGACATGGACACTGAATCTAACAGACAAGAGACGTTTAAAATTGGTTGCAGCCTGTCGGCACCTTCAGTCTCAGTCATTCCCTTCAGTGGCTATGTGCATGGAAGTTTTAGATCTCATGACTGCAGCATCAGACGCGATCCCCTTTGCTCGTTTTCACATGAGACCTCTCCAGCTTTGTATGCTGAATCAATGGTGCAGGGATTATACAAAGATATCACAATTAATATCCTTAAATCCCAATGTTCGACACTCTCTGACGTGGTGGTTAAATCACCAGCGTTTAGTTCAAGGGGCTTCTTTTGTTCAGCCAACCTGGACTGTGATCACAACAGATGTGAGTCTTTCAGGTTGGGGAGCTGTTTGGGGATCTCTGACAGCACAAGGGGTTTGGAAATCTCAAGAGGCGAGATTACCAATCAATATAGTAGAACTCCGAGCAATTCTCAGAGCTCTTCAGTTTTGTTAAAGAGAAAACCGTTCATTTGTTTTCAGACAGACAATATCACAACAGTGGCATATGTCAATCATCAAGGTGGGACTCACAGTCCCCAAGCTATGAAAAGAAGTATCTCGGATACTTGTTTGGGCAGAATCCAGCTCCTGTCTAATATCTGCGGTGTATATCCCAGGTGTAGACAATTGGGAGGCGGATTATCTCAGCCGTCAGATGTCAATCATCAGGGTGGGACTCACAGTCCCCAAGCTATGAAAGAAGTATCTCGGATACTTGTTTGGGCAGAATCCAGCTCCTGTCTAATATCTGCGGTGTATATCCCAGGTGTAGACAATTGGGAGGCGGATTATCTCAGCCGTCAGACTTTACATCCAGGGGAATGGTCTCTCCATCCAGATGTGTTTTCTCAGATTGTTCAGATGTGGGGTCTTCAAGAGATAGATCTGATGGCCTCTCATTAGTGATGCACCGAAATGGAAATTCTGGACCGAAACCGAATCCGAAAATCCGGGATGCACTTGGCCGAAAACCGAAACTGATACCGAAAATGTATTTTTTCAAATTATTTTTTTTTAGGGTTTTTTTTTTTTGCATAATTAGAGCCTAGAAAAAAAAGCCCACACTTTTATTAAAGTAACACACTAAAATTGCACAAAAATATCTTAAAACAATAATATGCTACACAATAATTTTACCAAGAAAAAAAGTCAAAAAATAATGCCATGTTCTGCCAAAATGTTTCTGCGACCAAAATTTTGGTGCATCCCTAGTTAAAACAATTATAAATATCAATATACTGTATTATTCTTCATTTAGTTCTATGTAACAGAATCATATTTAATAGTTTTTTTTTACCAATTATCCAAATAAAGTATAGTCCTAGAAAACTCATTATATGCAGAACAGTAAGTCAAGTAATAACCTTAAACAGCAGCTCTAGGCTAGCATCAAATTTGAAACATGCTACACAATAATTTTACCGAAAATAACAGGCAAAAAAAACGAAAACCGAAATAGCCAAAAATGCCATTTTCGGACGAAACTTTCTGCGGCCGAAATTTCGGTGCATCCCTACCTCTCATCTAAACAAGAAACTTCCCAGATACCTGTCCAGGTCCAGGGAATTTCAGGCGGAAGCAGTGGATGTGCTGACACTTCCTTGGTGTTATCAACCGGCTTATATTTTCCCGCCTCTAGTTCTTCTTCCAAGAGTGATCTCCAAAATCATCATGGAACAATCGTTTGTGTTGCTGGTGGCTCCAGCATGGCCCCACAGGTTTTGGTATGCAGATCTTGTTCGGATGTCCAGTTGCCAACCTTGGCCACTTCCATTAAGGCCGGACCTACTGTCTCAAGGTCCGTTTTTCCATCAGGATCTCAAATCATTAAATTTGAAGGTATGGAAATTGAACGTTTAGTGCTAAGTCATAGAGGTTTCTCTGACTCAGTGATTAATACTATGTTACAAGCTTGTAAATCTGTTTCTAGAAAGATTTCTTATCGAGTTTGGAAGGCTTACATTTCATGGTGTTCTTCTCATAAATTCTCTTGGCATTCTTTTAGAATTCCTAGAATTTTACAGTTTCTTCAGGATGCTTTGGATAGGGGTTTGCCTGCAAGTTCCTTGAAGGGACAAATCTTTGCTCTTTCTGTTTTATTTCACAGAAAGATTGCTAATCTTCCTGATATTCACTGTTTTGTTCAGGCTTTAGTTCATACTAAGCCTGTCATTAAATCAATTTCTCCTCCTTGGAGTCTTAATTTGGTTTTGAAGGCGTTACAGGCTCCTCCATTTGAGCCTATGCACTCTTTGGACATTAAACTACTTTCTTGGAAAGTGTTGTTCCTTTTGGCCATCTCTTCTGCTAGAAGAATTTCTGAGCTATCTGCTCTTTCTTGTGATTCTCCTTTTCTGATTTTTCTTCAGGATAAGGCGGTTTTGCGGACTTCATTTAAATTTTTACCTAAGGTTGTGAATTCTAACAACATTAGTAGAGAAATTGTTGTCCCTTCCTTGTGTCCTAATCCTAAGAATTCTTTGGAAAGATCCTTACATTCTTTGGATGTGGTGAGAGCTTTGAAATATTATGTTAAAGCTACTAAAGATTTCAAGAAGACTTCTAGTCTATTGGTTATATTTTCTGGTCCTAGGAAAGGTCAGAAGGCCTCTGCTATTTCCTTGGCTTCCTGGTTAAAGCTTTTGATTCTTCAAGCTTATTTGGAGTCGGATCAGGCCCCGCCTCAGAGAATTACAGCTCATTCTACTAGATCAGTCTTCTTGGGCTTTTAAGAATGAAGCTTCAGTTGACCAGATTTGCAAAGCAGCAACTTGGTCCTCTTTGCATACATTTACTAAATTCTACCGTTTTGATGTATTTGCTTCTTCAGAAGCAGTTTTTGGTAGAAAAGTTCTTCAGGCAGCTGTTTCAGTTTGATTCTTCTGCTGATGTTTTAAGTTTTTCTTTTCATTATGAGAATAACTTATATTTTGGGTTGTGGATTATTTTTTCAGCGGAAAATGGCTGTTGTTTATTTTTTTCCCTCCCTCTCTAGTAACTCTTGAGTGGAGTTCCACATCTTGGGTATTGGTATCCCATACGTCACTAGCTCATGGACTCTTGCCAATTACATGAAAGAAAATATAATTTATGTAAGAATTTACCTGATAAATTCATTTCTTTCATATTGACATGAGGCCCACCCTTTTATGGTGGTTATGATTTTTTGTATAAAGCACAATTATTTCCAAATTTCTATGTTGATGCTTTTTACTCCTTTCTTTATCACCCCACTACTTGGCTATTCGTTAAACTGAATTGTGGGTGTGGTGAGGGGTGTATTTATAGGCATTTTGAGGTTTGGGAAACTTTGCCCCTCCTGGTAGGATTGTATATCCCATATGTCACTAGCTCATGGACTCTTGCCAATATGAAAGAAATGAATTTATCAGGTAAATTCTTACATAAATTATGTTTTTTAAAATTTTTTCCTCATATTTTATTAAAAAAAAAATGAGTAAATTATAAGATAGGATGAAAATAATGGTATATTTAGAAAGTCTGTTTAATGGCGAGAAAAATGGTATATAATATCTGTGGGTACAGTAAATGAGTAAGAGGAAAATTACAGCTAAACACAAACACCACAGAAATATAAAAATAGCCCTGGTCCTTAAAGGTAAGGTAAAGTTGATAACAGTACTTAACGCTATTTGTACGATTATAAAAAATAAACATAAGTTTCATTCATCAATTCACAAATATCCCGCCTAAATCTACCTTTCTCTACCTTTTAAACTTTGTCCTGTGTACAATATTTCGTCCGCCCGACATTTTGCTTTATTTGATTGACATCCGCTTTCTATATTACCATCCAATCGGCATTTTCCCTTTCAGGGGTTTAGCCCATCAATCCCGACGTCACTCGCCGATTGAGCGCATGCGCTGGACTAGACTCAAGCCTCTTCAAACTGTGCTCGTTCGCGAGTAGCGCATGCGCAGTGCTAGCGGTGTAGCGATCACTTAGTTTTGATTCTTTCTAACCATTTCAAAGATCGCGCCGCAAGTGTTGGTAAGATATGAAGCTCCTGATGTGTAGAATGAACAGCGATGAACGCTTATAATCGCAACAATGTATCTGGCAGCGGGGTGAATTTGCGCATGCGCATAAGATAGTTCCTCTGTGAACGCGCATTGACCTGACGACGACAAAGGGGTGAGAACGCTTCCTGTAATAACAGCGATAAACACGGAAGTGGCATGGGGGAGGAGGATTGAATAGAACGGTTGCAAATAAAAAGATTGGATTACAGGTAAAATAAATAATGTAAAGCAAAAAAAAAGTTAGCGACTACCTTATTATTGATATTTAGTTTAAATATATGAGGTCAATAAATAACATAATTTATGCTTACCTGATAAATTTATTTCTCTTGTAGTGTAGTCAGTCCACGGGTCATCCATTACTTATGGAATATATCTCTTCCTAACAGGAAGCTGCAAGAGGATCACCCAAGCAGAGCTGCTATATAGCTCCTCCCCTCACATGTCATATTCAGTCATTCGACCAAAATAGACGAGAAAGGAGAAACCATAGGGTGCAGTGGTGACTGGAGTTTAATTAAAATTTAGATCTGCCTTAAAGACAGGGCGGGCCGTGGACTGACTACACTACAAGAGAAATAAATTTATCAGGTAAGCATAAATTGTGTTTTCTCTTGCTAAGTGTAGTCAGTCCACGGGTCATCCATTACTTATGGAATACCAATACCAAAGCTAAAGTACACGCATGAAGGGAGGGACAAGGCAGGAACCTTAAACAGAAGGAACCACTACCTGAAGCACCTTTTTCCCAAAAATAGCCTCCGAACAAGCAAAAGTGTCAAATTTGTAAAATTTCGAAAAAGTGTGAAGTGAAGACCAAGTTGCAGCCTTGCAAATCTGTTCAACAGAGGCCTCATTTTTAAAGGCCCAGGTGGAAGCCACAGCTCTAGTAGAATGAGCTGTAATCCTTTCAGGAGGCTGCTGTCCAGTAGTCTCATAGGCTAAACGTATTATGCTACGAAGCCAAAAAGAGAGAGAGGTAGCCAAAGCCTTTTGACCTCTTCTCTGTCCAGAGTAAACGACAAACAGGGAAGAAGTTTGACGAAAATCTTTAGTTGCCTGCAAATAGAACTTCAGGGCACGGACTACGTCCAGATTATGCAAAAGTCGTTCCTTCTTTGAAGAAGGGTTAGGACACAGTGATGGAACAACAATCTCTTGATTGATATTCCTGTTAGTAACTACCTTAGGTAAGAACCCAGGTTTAGTACGCAGAACTACCTTGTCTGAATGAAAAATCAGATAAGGAGAATCACAATGTAAGGCAGATAACTCAGAGACTCTTCGAGCCGAGGAAATAGCCATCAAAAACAGAACCTTCCAGGATAACAGCTTGATATCAATGGAATGAAGGGGTTCAAATGGAACGCCTTGAAGAACGTTAAGAACTAAGTTTAAGCTCCACGGCGGAGCAACAGTCTTAAACACAGGCTTAATCCTAGCTAAAGCCTGACAAAAAGCCTGAACGTCTGGAACTTCTGCCAGACGTTTGTGTAGAAGAATAGACAGAGCAGAAATCTGTCCCTTTAACGAACTAGCAGATAAGCCCTTTTCTAAACCCTCTTGTAGAAAAGACAATATCCTAGGAATCCTAACCTTACTCCATGAGTAACTCTTGGATTCGCACCAATATAAATATTTACACCATATCTTATGGTAAATTCTTCTGGTAACAGGCTTCCTAGCCTGTATTAAGGTATCAATAACCGACTCCGAGAAGCCACGCTTTGATAGAATCAAGCGTTCAATCTCCATGCAGTCAGCCTCAGAGAAATTAGATTTGGATGGTTGAAAGGACCCTGAATTAGAAGGTCCTGTCTCAGAGGCAGAGACCACGGTGGACAGGACGACATGTCCACTAGGTCTACATACCAGGTCCTGTGTGGCCACGCAGGCGCTATCAGAATCACCGAAGCTCTCTCCTGTTTGATCTTGGCAATCAAACGAGGAAGCATCGGAAATGGTGGAAACACATAAGCCATGTTGAAGACCCAAGGGGCTGTCAGAGCATCTATCAGCACCGCTCCCGGGTCCCTGGACCTGGATCCGTAACAAGGAAGCTTGGCGTTCTGGCGAGACGCCATGAGATCCAGATCTGGTTTGCCCCAAGGATGAATCAGTTGAGCGAAGACCTCCGGATGAAGTTCCCACTCCCCCGGATGAAAAGTCTGGCGACTTAGAAAATCCGCCTCCCAGTTCTCTACGCCTGGGATGTAAATCGCTGACAGGTGGCAAGAGTGAGACTCTGCCCAGCGAATTATCTTTGAGACTTCCAACATCGCTAGGGAACTTCTGGTTCCCCCTTGATGGTTGATGTAAGCCACAGTCGTGATGTTGTCCGACTGAAATCTGATGAACCTCAGTGTTGCTAACTGAGGCCAAGCTAGGAGAGCATTGAATATTGCTCTTAATTCCAGAATATTTATTGGGAGGAGTTTCTCCTCCTGAGTCCATAGTCCCTGAGCCTTCAGGGAGTTCCAGACTGCGCCCCAGCCTAGAAGGCTGGCATCTGTTGTTACAATCGTCCAATCTGGCCTGCGAAAGGTCATCCCCTTGGACAGATGTGGCAGAGAAAGCCACCATAGAAGAGAATCTCTGGTCTCTTGATCCAGATTTAGCAGGGGGGACAAATCTGAGTAATCCCCATTCCACTGACTTAGCATGCACAATTGCAGCGGTCTGAGATGCAGGCGCGCAAATGGTACTATGTCCATTGCCGCTACCATTAAGCCGATTACTTCCATGCACTGAGCTACTGACAGGTGTGGAATGGAATGAAGGACACAGCAAGCATTTAGAAGTTTTGATAACCTGGCCTCCGTCAGGTAAATTTTCATCTCTACAGAATCTATAAGAGTCCCTAGAAAGGGAACCCTTGTGAGTGGTAATAGAGAACTCTTTTCCACGTTCACCTTCCACCCATGCGACCTCAGAAATGCCAGAACTATCTCTGTATGAGACTTGGCAGTTTGAAAACTTGACGCTTGTATCAGAATGTCGTCTAGGTACGGAGTCACCGCTATGCCTCGCGGTCTTAGTACCGCCAGAAGTGAGCCCAGAACTTTTGTAAAGATTCTTGGAGCCGTAGCCGTAAAGCTACAAACTGGTAATGCCTGTCTAGGAAAGCAAATCTTAGGTACCGATAATGATCCTTGTGAATCGGTATGTGAAGGTAGGCATCCTTTAAGTCCACTGTGGTCATGTACTGACCCTCTTGGATCATGGGAAGGATGGTTCGAATAGTTTCCATTTTGAATGGTGGAATTCCTAGGAATTTGTTTAGGATCTTTAAGTCCAACATTGGTCTGAAGGTTCCCTCTTTCTTGGGAACCACAAATAGATTTGAATAGAATCCTTGCCCGTGTTCCGTCCGCGGAACTGGGTGGATCACCCCCATTAGTAAGAGGTCTTGTACACAGCGTAGAAACGCCTCTTTCTTTATTTGGTTTGCTGATAACCTTGAAAGATGAAATCTCTCTCGTGGAGAAGTTTTGAAGTCCAGGAGATATCCCTGAGATATGATCTCCAACGCCCAGGGATCCTGGACATCTCTTGCCCAAGCCTGGGCGAAGAGAGAAAGTCTGCCCCCCACTAGATCCGTTTCCGGATAGGGGGCCCTCTCTTCATGCTGTCTTAGGGGCAGCAGCAGGTTTCTTGGCCTGCTTGCCCTTGTTCCAGGACTGGTTAACTTTCCAGCCCTGTCTGTAACGAGCAACAGCTCCTTCCTGTTTTGGAGCGGAGGAAGTTGATGCTGCTCCTGCCTTGAAGTTACGAAAGGCACGAAAATTAGACTGTTTTGCCTTTGATTTGGCCCTGTCCTGAGGTAGAGCATGGCCCTTACCTCCCGTAATGTCAGCTATAATTTCTTTCAAGCTGGGCCCGAATAAGGTCTGCCCTTTGAAAGGAATATTAAGCAATTTAGATTTAGAAGTCACGTCAGCTGACCAGGATTTAAGCCATAGCGCTCTGCGCGCTTGGATGGCGAATCCGGAGTTCTTAGCCGTAAGTTTGGTTAAATGTACGACGGCATCAGAAACAAATGCGTTAGCTAGCTTAAGTGCTTTAAGCTTGTTCATAATTTCATCCAATGAAGCTGTGCGAATGGCCTCTTCCAGAGACTCAAACCAGAATGCCGCCGCAGCAGTGACAGGCGCAATGCATGCAAGGGGCTGTAAGATAAAACCTTGTTGAACAAACATTTTCTTAAGGTAACCCTCTAATTTCTTATCCATTGGATCTGAAAA
Source organism: Bombina bombina (assembly GCF_027579735.1). NCBI lineage: Eukaryota > Metazoa > Chordata > Amphibia > Anura > Bombinatoridae > Bombina > Bombina bombina. The sequence goes on from NW_026511973.1 coordinate 44,627, forward strand.
GGCACAACTATCCTCCACCGGGATAGTGGTACGCTTAGCTAAAGTAGAAACTGCTCCCTCCACCTTAGGGACTGTCTGCCATAAGTCTCGTGTGGTGGCGTCTATAGGAAACATTTTCCTAAATATGGGAGGAGGGGAAAAAGGCACACCAGGTCTATCCCACTCCTTGCTAATAATCTCTGTAAGCCTTTTAGGTATAGGAAACACATCAGTACACACCGGTACCGCATAGTATCTATCCAACCTACATAATTTTTCTGGAATTGCAACCGTGTTACAATCATTCAGAGCCGCTAATACCTCCCCTAGCAATATGCAGAGGTTCTCAAGCTTAAATTTAAAATTAGAAATCTCTGAATCCAGTCTCCCTGGATCAGATCCGTCACCCACAGAATGAAGCTCTCCGTCTTCATGTTCTGCAAACTGTGACGCAGTATCTGACATGGCTCTCACCTCATCCGCGCGCTCTGTCCTTAACCCAGAGCTATCGCGCTTGCCTCTTAATTCTGGCAATTTAGATAATACTTCTGTCATAACAGTAGCCATGTCTTGCAAAGTGGTTTGTAAGGGCCTCCCTGATGTACTTGGCGCCACAAAATCACGCACCTCCTGAGAGGGAGGCGAAGGTACTGACACGTGAGGAGAGTTAGTCGGCATAACTTCCCCCTCGTTGTCTGGTGATAATTTCTTTACATGTAAAGATTGACTTTTATTTAAAGTAACATCAATGCAATTAGTACACAAATTTCTATTGGGCTCCACATTGGCCTTTAAACATAGTGAACAAAGAGATTCATCTGAGTCAGACATGTTTAAACAGACTAGCAATGAGACTAGCAAGCTTGGAAATACTTTTCTAAATAAATTTACAAGCAATATAAAAAAAAAATGCTACTGTGCCTTTAAGAAGCACAAAAAGCTGTCACAGTTGAAATAACAATGAACCAAAAAAGTTATAGCAACCAATTTTTCACAGTAAATGTATTAAGTTAGCAAAGGATTGCATCCACCAGCAAATGGATGATTAACCCCTTAATACCCAAAAACGGATAACAATTTAATAATTAACGTTTTTAACACAGTCAAAAAACACTGTCACAGGTCTGCTGTGACTGATTACCTCCCTCAAAATGAATTTTGAAGACCCCTGAGCTCTCTAGAGACGATCTGGATCATGGAGGATGAAGTAGACAGATTGTGACTGAATTTTTACTACGCAAAAAAGCGCTAAAATAGGCCCCTCCCACTCATATTACAACAGTGGGGAAGCTCAGATAACTGTTTCTATGCAGAAAACAAAGATGGCCATGTGGTAAAAATCATGCCCCAATAAGTTTTATCACAAAGTACCTCACAAAAAACGATTAACATGCCATTAAACGTTTTGAACATACATTTTAAAAGTTATGAAGTGTTATTAATAAGCCTGCTACCAGTCGCTTTTACTGCAGTTAAGGCTCATACATTATTTCAGTATTAACAGTATTTTCAGAGTCAATTCCATTCCTTAGAAAAATACATTCAGTGTACACACACTCATCAGCCTAATACCAGTCGCTATCACTGCATTTAAGGCTGAACTTACGTTACATTGGTATCAGCAGTATTTTCTCAGTCAATTCCATTCCTCAGAAAAAACATAATTTATGCTTACCTGATAAATTCCTTTCTCCTGTAGTGTAGTCAGTCCACGGGTCATCATTACTTCTGGGATATTAACTCCTCCCCAACAGGAAGTGCAAGAGGATCACCCAAGCAGAGCTGCTATATAGCTCCTCCCCTCTACGTCACACCCAGTCATTCGACCGAGAACCAAACGAGAAAGGAGAAACTATAGGGTGCAGTGGTGACTGGAGTATAATTTAAAAATTTAGACCTGCCATAAAAAACAGGGCGGGCCGTGGACTGACTACACTACAGGAGAAAGGAATTTATCAGGTAAGCATAAATTATGTTTTCTCCTGTTAAGTGTAGTCAGTCCACGGGTCATCATTACTTCTGGGATACCAATACCAAAGCTAAAGTACACGGATGACGGGAGGGACAGGCAGGATCTTTATACGGAAGGGACCACTGCCTGAAGAACCTTTCTCCCAAAAACAGCCTCCGAAGAAGCAAAAGTGTCAAATTTGGAAAATTTGGAAAAAGTATGAAGAGAAGACCAAGTTGCAGCCTTGCAAATCTGTTCAACAGATGCCTCATTCTTAAAGGCCCAAGTGGAAGCCACAGCTCTAGTAGAATGAGCTGTAATTCTTTCAGGAGGCTGCTGTCCAGCAGTCTCATAGGCTAAACGTATTATGCTACGAAGCCAAAAAGAGAGAGAGGTAGCAGAAGCTTTTTGACCTCTCCTCTGTCCAGAATAAACGACAAACAGGGAAGAAGTTTGGCGAAAATCTTTAGTTGCCTGTAAATAAAATTTCAGGGCACGGACTACATCTAGATTGTGCAGAAGTCGTTCCTTCTTTGAAGAAGGGTTAGGACACAATGATGGAACAACAATCTCTTGATTGATATTCTTGTTAGTGACAACCTTAGGTAAGAACCCAGGTTTAGTACGCAGAACTACCTTATCTGAATGAAAAATCAGATACGGAGAATCACAATGTAAGGCTGATAACTCAGAGACTCTACGAGCCGAGGAAAGAGCCATCAAAAACAGAACTTTCCAAGATAACAATTTAATATCAATGGAATGAAGGGGTTCAAACGGAACACCCTGTAAAACGTTAAGAACTAAATTTAAGCTCCATGGTGGAGCAACAGTTTTAAACACAGGCTTAATCCTGGCCAAAGCCTGGCAAAAAGCCTGAACGTCTGGAACTTCTGACAGACGTTTGTGTAAAAGAATGGACAGAGCTGAGATCTGTCCCTTTAAGGAACTAGCAGATAAACCCTTTTCTAAACCCTCTTGTAGAAAAGACAATATCCTAGGAATCCTAACCTTACTCCATGAGTAACTCTTGGATTCGCACCAATGTAAGTATTGACGCCATATTTTATGGTAAATCTTTCTGGTAACAGGTTTCCTAGCCTGTATTAAGGTATCAATTACTGACTCCGAAAATCCACGCTTTGATAAAATCAAGCGTTCAATTTCCAAGCAGTCAGCTTCAGAGAAATTAGATTTTGATGTTTGAAAGGACCCTGAATTAGAAGGTCTTGTCTCAGAGGCAGAGACCAAGGTGGACAGGATGACATGTCCACTAGATCTGCATACCAGGTCCTGCGTGGCCACGCAGGCGCTATTAGAATCACCAATGCTCTCTCCTGTTTGATCCTGGCAATCAATCGAGGAAGCATCGGGAAGGGTGGAAACACATAGGCCATCCCGAAGGTCCAAGGTGCTGTCAAAGCATCTACCAGGACCGCTCCCGGGTCCCTGGACCTGGACCCGTAACAAGGAAGCTTGGCGTTCTGGCGAGACGCCATGAGATCTATCTCTGGTTTGCCCCAAAGTCGAAGTATTTGGGCAAAGACCTCCGGATGAAGTTCCCACTCCCCCGGATGAAAAGTCTGACGACTTAGGAAATCCGCCTCCCAGTTCTCCACTCCAGGAATGTGGATCGCTGACAGGTGGCAAGAGTGAGACTCTGCCCAGCGAATTATCTTTGATACTTCCATCATCGCTAGGGAGCTTCTTGTCCCTCCTTGATGGTTGATGTAAGCTACAGTCGTGATGTTGTCCGACTGAAACCTGATGAACCCCCGAGTTGTTAACTGAGGCCAAGCCAGAAGGGCATTGAGAACTGCTCTCAATTCCAGAATGTTTATTGGAAGGAGACTCTCCTCCTGAGTCCATGATCCCTGAGCCTTCAGGGAATTCCAGACAGCGCCCCAACCTAGTAGGCTGGCGTCTGTTGTTACAATTGTCCAATCTGGTCTGCTGAATGGCATCCCCCTGGACAGATGTGGCCGAGAAAGCCACCATAGAAGAGAATTTCTGGTCTCTTGATCCAGATTCAGAGTAGGGGACAAATCTGAGTAATCCCCATTCCACTGACTTAGCATGCACAATTGCAGCGGTCTGAGATGTAGGCGTGCAAAGGGTACTATGTCCATTGCCGCTACCATTAAGCCGATTACCTCCATGCATTGAGCCACTGACGGGTGTTGAATGGAATGAAGGACACGGCAAGCATTTTGAAGCTTTGTTAACCTGCCTTCTGTCAGGTAGATCTTCATTTCTACAGAATCTATAAGAGTCCCCAAGAAGGGAACTCTTGTGAGTGGAAAGAGAGAACTTTTCTCTTCGTTCACCTTCCACCCATGCGACCTTAGAAATGCCAGTACTAACTCTGTATGAGACTTGGCAGTTTGAAAGCTTGACGCTTGTATCAGAATGTCGTCTAGGTACGGAGCCACCGAAATTCCTCGTGGTCTTAGTACCGCCAGAAGAGCGCCCAGAACCTTTGTGAAGATTCTTGGAGCCGTAGCCAATCCGAATGGAAGAGCTACAAACTGGTAATGCCTGTCTAGGAAGGCAAACCTTAGATACCGGTAATGATCTTTGTGAATCGGTATGTGAAGGTAAGCGTCCTTTAAATCCACTGTGGTCATGTACATGGGTAAGATTGTCCGAATAGTTTCCATTTTGAACGATGGAACTCTTAGGAATTTGTTTAAGATCTTTAAATCCAAGATTGGTCTGAAGGTTCCTTCTTTCTTGGGAACCACAAACAGATTTGAGTAAAACCCCTGTCCGTGCTCCGACCGCGGAACCGGGTGGATCACTCCCATTAGCAAAAGATCTTGTACACAGCGTAGAAACGCCTCTTTCTTTATTTGGTTTGTTGACAACCTTGAAAGATGAAATCTCCCTTTTGGGGGAGAGATTTTGAAGTCCAGAAGATATCCCTGAGATATGATCTCTAACGCCCAGGGATCCTGGACATCTCTTGCCCAAGCCTGGGCGAAGAGAGAAAGTCTGCCCCCCACTAGATCCGTTCCCGGATCGGGGGCCCTCAATTCATGCTGTCTTAGGGGCAGCAGCAGGTTTTCTGGCCTGCTCGCCCTTATTCCAGGACTGGTTAGGTTTCCAGCCTTGTCTGTAGCGAGCAACAGCTCCTTCCTGTTTTGGTGCAGAGGAAGTTGATGCTGCTCCTGCCTTGAAGTTACGAAAGGCACGAAAATTAGACTGTCTAGCCCTAGGTTTGGCTCTGTCTTGAGGCAGGGCATGGCCTTTACCTCCTGTAATGTCAGCGATAATTTCTTTCAAACCGGGCCCGAATAAGGTCTGCCCTTTGAAAGGTATGTTAAGTAATTTAGATTTAGAAGTAACATCAGCTGACCAGGATTTTAGCCACAGTGCTCTACGTGCCTGAATGGCGAATCCGGAATTCTTAGCCGTAAGTTTAGTTAAATGTACTACGGCATCTGAAATAAATGAATTAGCTAGCTTAAGGGTTTTAAGCTTATTTGAAATCTCGTCTATGGTTATTGAGTCAAGAGTCTCTTCCAGAGACTCGGACCAAAATGCGGCCGCAGCCGTGACAGACGCAATACATGCAAGGGGTTGCAATATAAAACCTTGTTGAACAAACATTTTCTTAAGGTAACCCTCTAATTTTTTATCCATTGGATCTGAAAAGGCACAGCTATCCTCCACCGGGATAGTGGTACGCTTAGCCAGAGTAGAAACCGCTCCCTCCACCTTAGGGACCATCTGCCATAAGTCCCGTGTGGTGGCGTCTATTGGAAACATTTTTCTAAATACAGGAGGGGGGGGAAAGGGTACACCGGGCCTATCCCACTCCTTAGTAATTATCTCTGTAAGCCTCTTAGGTATAGGAAATACGTCAGTACTCGCTGGTACTGCATAGTATCTATCCAGCCTACATAATTTCTCTGGGATTGCAACGGTGTTACAATCATTCAGAGCCACTAATACCTCCCCTAGCAGTACACGGAGGTTTTCTAGTTTAAACTTAAAATTTGAAATGTCTGAATCCACTCTATTTGGATCAGATCCGTCACCTGCAGATTGAAGCTCTCCGTCCTCATGTTCTGCAAATTGTGACGCAGTATCTGAGATGGCCCTAATATTATCAGCGCACTCTGTTCTCACCCCAGAGTGATCTCGCTTACCTCTAAGTTCTGGTAATTTAGACAAAACTTCAGTCATAACATTAGCCATGTCCTGTAGTGTGATTTGTAATGGCCGCCCTGAAGTACTCGGCGTTACAATATCACGCACCTCCCGAGCGGGAGATGCAGGTACTGACACGTGAGGCAAGTTAGTCGGCATAACTTCCCCCTCGTTGTTTGGTGAATGATGTTCAATTTGTACATAAATTTCTATTGGGCTCCACCTTGGCTTTTGCACATATAGCACAGAGATATTCCTCTGAGTCAGACATGTTTAACAAACTAGCAATTAAACTAGCAAGCTTGGAAATACTTTTCAACTCAATTTACAAGTAATATGAAAAACGCACTGTGCCTTTAAGAAGCACAGAAAAAAACTATGACAGTTGAATAACAATGAACCGGAGAAATTATAAAAACCAAATTTTTCCCGGTAAAGGCATAAATTTAGCAAAGGATTGCCCCCATTAGCAATGGATAACTAACCCTTAATAGCAGAAAAAAATGTACAAAATATAAACGTTTTTTATCACAGTCAAAGCACAATCTCACAGGTCTGCTGTGAGTGATTACCTCCCTCAAAAATAATTTTTGAAGACCCTTGAGCTCTGTAGAGACGATCCGGATCATGCAGGGAGAGAAACAGACTTGTGACTGAATTTCTGATGCGTAGCAAAAGCGCCAAAATAGGCCCCTCCCCCTCACACACAGCAGTGAGGGAAGTTCAGTAAACTGTCTTAAATTAAAATAAACGACAGCCAAGTGGAAAAACAGTGCCCAAAACAATTTTTCACCCAGTACCTCAGATAATTAAACGATTTAACATGCCAGAAAAACGTTTAAAATCAAATAACATGAAATGTCATTAAACAGCCTGTTGCTAGACGTTCCCACTGCAAGTTAGGCTAAAAGTTATATGCATATAGTATTATCCCAGTGAAGTGCCATTCCCCAGAATACTGAAGTGTAAACATATATACATAACAGCCTGATACCAGTTGCTACTACTGCATTTAAGGCTGAACTTACATTATATCGGTATTGGCAGTATTTTCTCAGTCAATTCCATTCCTCAGAAAATAATATACTGCAACATACCTCTTTGCAGGTGAACCTGCCCGCTGTCCCCTGATCTGAAGTTTACCTCACCCCTCAGAATGGCCGAGAACAGCAAAATGAATCTTAGCTACGCCGGCTAAAATCATCCAAAAACTCAGGTAGATTCTTCTTCAAATTTTACCTGAGAAGGAACAACACACTCCGGTGCTGTTTTAAAATAACAAACTTTTGATTGAAGATATAAAAACTAAGTATAATCACCACAGTCCTCTCACACATCCTATCTATTAGTTGGGTGCAAGAGAATGACTGGGTGTGACGTAGAGGGGAGGAGCTATATAGCAGCTCTGCTTGGGTGATCCTCTTGCACTTCCTGTTGGGGAGGAGTTAATATCCCAGAAGTAATGATGACCCGGGAACTGACTACACTTAACAGGATAAATAATTTACTGCACATACCTCGTTTGCAGGGGGGCCCTGCATGCTATTCCCCTTTTTCTGAAGTTACCTCACTCCTCAGATGAGAACAGCCAGTGGATCTTAGTTACGTCTGCTAAGATCATAGAAAACGCAGGCAGATTCTTCTTCTAATGCTGCCTGAGAACAAACAGCACACTCCGGTGCCATTTAAAATAACAAACTTTTGATTGAAGAAATAAACTAAGTTAAAAAACACCACAGACCTCTCACAGCGACCTATCTTTAGTTAGGCTGAAAGAGAATGACTGAATATGACATGTGAGGGGAGGAGCTATATAGCAGCTCTGCTTGGGTGATCCTCTTGCAGCTTCCTGTTAGGAAGAGATATATTCCATAAGTAATGGATGACCCGTGGACTGACTACACTTAACAAGAGAAATAAATTTTACCTTACCTTTAAGGGAAAGAAATTGAAAAATTGCCTGTTCCTTAAGGGGTTAAAGAGACACTGAATCCAATTTTTTCGTGATTCAGATACAGCATGCAATTTTAAGCAACTTTCTAATTTACTCCTATTATCAAATTTTCTTTGTTCTCTTGCTATCTTTATTTGAAATAGAAGGCATCTAAGTTTTGTTTTTTTGGTTCAGCACTCTGGACAGCACTTTTTATTGGTGGATGAATTTATCCACCAATCAGCAAGAACAATCCAGGTTGTTAACCAAAAATGGGCCGGTATCTTAACTTACATTCTTGCATTTCAAATAAAGATACCAAGAAAATGAAAGAAAAAAAAATGATAACAGGAGTCAATAAGAAAGTTGCTTAAAATTTCATGCTCTATCTAAATCACAAAATAATGTTTTTGGGTTCAGTGTCCCTTTAAGTATTTCTAGAAAGAAAATAGCTCTGTCTGAAATTGCATGAACCAAAATTTCTTTGATATTTTTT
>NW_026511973.1:53640-74558 GCF_027579735.1 Bombina bombina
TTTTGGCGCCAAAAATGACGCCACATCCGGAACGCCGACATTTTTGGCGCAAAATAACGTCAAAAAAATGACGCAACTTCCGGCGACACGTATGACGCCGGAAACGGAAATGAATTTTTGCGCCAAAAAAATCCGCGCCAAGAATGACGCAATAAAATGAAGCATTTTCAGCCCCCGCGAGCCTAACAGCCCACAGGGAAAAAGTCAAATTTTTGAGGTAAGAAAAATATGATAATTAAAGCATAATCCCAAATATGAAACTGACTGTCTGGAAATAAGGAAAGTTGAACATTCTGAGTCAAGGCAAATAAATGTTTGAATACATATATTTAGAACTTTATAAATAAAGTGCCCAACCATAGCTTAGAGTGTCACAGAAAATAAGACTTACTTACCCCAGGACACTCATCTACATGTTTGTAGAAAGCCAAACCAGTACTGAAACGAGAATCAGTAGAGGAAATGGTAAATATAAGAGTATATCGTCGATCTGAAAAGGGAGGTAAGAGATGAATCTCTACGACCGATAACAGAGAACCTTATGAAATAGACCCCGTAGAAGGAGATCACTGCATTCAATAGGCAATACTCTCCTCACATCCCTCTGACATTCACTGCACGCTGAGAGGAAAACCGGGCTCCAACTTGCTGCGGAGCGCATATCAACGTAGAATCTAGCACAAACTTACTTCACCACCTCCCTTGGAGGCAAAGTTTGTAAAACTGATTTGTGGGTGTGGTGAGGGGTGTATTTATAGGCATTTTAAGGTTTGGGAAACTTTGCCCCTCCTGGTAGGAATGTATATCCCATACGTCACTAGCTCATGGACTCTTGTTAATTACATGAAAGAAAGGCACACCAGGTCTATCCCACTCCTTGCTAATAATCTCTGTAAGCCTTTTAGGTATAGGAAACACGTCAGTACACACCGGTACCGCATAGTATCTATCCAACCTACATAATTTTTCTGGAATTGCAACCGTGTTACAATCATTCAGAGCCGCTAATACCTCCCCTAGCAATATGCGGAGGTTCTCAAGCTTAAATTTAAAATTAGAAATCTCTGAATCCAGTCTCCCTGGATCAGATCCGTCACCCACAGAATGAAGCTCTCCGTCTTCATGTTCTGCAAACTGTGACGCAGTATCTGACATGGCTCTCACCTCATCCGCACGCTCTGTCCTTAACCCAGAGCTATTGCGCTTGCCTCTTAATTCTGGCAATTTAGATAATACTTCTGTCATAACAGTAGCCATGTCTTGCAAAGTGATTTGTAAGGGCCTCCCTGATGTACTTGGCGCCACAAAATCACGCACCTCCTGAGCGGGAGGCGAAGGTACTGACACGTGAGGAGAGTTAGTCGGCATAACTTCCCCCTCGTTGTCTGGTGATAATTTCTTTACATGTAAAGATTGACTTTTATTTAAAGTAACATCAATGCAATTAGTACACAAATTTCTATTGGGCTCCACATTGGCCTTTAAACATAGTGAACAAAGAGATTCATCTGAGTCAGACATGTTTAAACAGACTAGCAATGAGACTAGCAAGCTTGGAAATACTTTTCTAAATAAATTTACAAGCAATATAAAAAAAAAATGCTACTGTGCCTTTAAGAAGCACAAAAAGCTGTCACAGTTGAAATAACAATGAACCAAAAAAGTTATAGCAACCAATTTTTCACAGTAAATGTATTAAGTTAGCAAAGGATTGCATCCACCAGCAAATGGATGATTAACCCCTTAATACCCAAAAACGGATAACAATTTAATAATTAACGTTTTTAACACAGTCAAAACACACTGTCACAGGTCTGCTGTGACTGATTACCTCCCTCAAAATGAATTTTGAAGACCCCTGAGCTCTCTAGAGACGATCTGGATCATGGAGGATGAAGTAGACAGATTGTGACTGAATTTTTACTGCGCAAAAAAGCGCTAAAATAGGCCCCTCCCACTCATATTACAACAGTGGGGAAGCTCAGATAACTGTTTCTATGCAGAAAACAAAGATGGCCATGTGGTAAAAATCATGCCCCAATAAGTTTTATCACCAAGTACCTCACAAAAAACGATTAACATGCCATTAAATGTTTTGAACATACATTTTAAAAGTTATGAAGTGTTATTAATAAGCCTGCTACCAGTCGCTTTTACTGCAGTTAAGGCTCATACATTATTTCAGTATTAACAGTATTTTCAGAGTCAATTCCATTCCTTAGAAAAATACATTCAGTGTACACACACTCATCAGCCTAATACTAGTCGCTATCACTGCATTTAAGGCTGAACTTACGTTACATTGGTATCAGCAGTATTTTCTCAGTCAATTCCATTCCTCAGAAAAATAATTTACTGCACATACCTCGTTTGCAGGGGGGCCCTGCATGCTATTCCCCTTTTTCTGAAGTTACCTCACTCCTCAGATGAGAACAGCCAGTGGATCTTAGTTACGTCTGCTAAGATCATAGAAAACGCAGGCAGATTCTTCTTCTAATGCTGCCTGAGAACAAACAGCACACTCCGGTGCCATTTAAAATAACAAACTTTTGATTGAAGAAATAAACTAAGTTAAAAAACACCACAGACCTCTCACAGCGACCTATCTTTAGTTAGGCTGCAAGAGAATGACTGAATATGACATGTGAGGGGAGGAGCTATATAGCAGCTCTTCTTGGGTGATCCTCTTGCAGCTTCCTGTTAGGAAGAGATATATTCCATAAGTAATGGATGACCCGTGGACTGACTACACTTAACAAGAGAAATAAACTTTACCTTACCTTTAAGGGAAAGAAATTGAAAAATTGCCTGTTCCTTAAGGGGTTAAAGAGACACTGAATCCAATTTTTATTTTTTTTCGTGATTCAGATAGAGCATGCAATTTTAAGCAACTTTCTAATTTACTCCTATTATCAAATTTTCTTTGTTCTCTTGCTATCTTTATTTGAAATAGAAGGCATCTAAGTTTTGTTTTTTTGGTTCAGCACTCTGGACAGCACTTTTTATTGGTGGATGAATTTATCCACCAATCAGCAAGAACAATCCAGGTTGTTAACCAAAAATGGGCCGGTATCTTAACTTACATTCTTGCATTTCAAATAAAGATACCAAGAAAATGAAAAAAAAAATGATAACAGGAGTCAATAAGAAAGTTGCTTAAAATTTCATACTCTATCTAAATCACAAAATAATTTTTTTGGGTTCAGTGTCCCTTTAAGTATTTCTAGAAAGAAAATAGCTCTGTCTGAAATTGCATGAACCAAAATTTCTTTGATATTTTTTTTTTTTTTTAAATGATTTTTATTGAAGTCAGAAACAAATACAACATATAGGGTATGCCCCAAAACATTTACAGATAAGTGTATACACAGTATAATCAGAAAAGTTATGCAAAAAAACATATAGAAAAAGCATTATGTATCCATATATCTTAAGCGTTATTGTAAAATTTGGGCTATCTATAGAGAGACTTCGGTTTTATAATAAAATATCATAAATGTTGTATAAACAAAAATGGTCCTCTCTGTGCCATATAGAAAGTAAATTAGGGTGGTTATTCAGGTTAGATTAGGGCCAGAGGGGAGTTAGCTTTATAATTTTATGAGGAGGGGGAATGCAGCGGGCGAGAGCCGCTCGAAATAGAGTAGGGGGGGGTGGAGGTCGGAGCCAGCCAGCATGTCAAGTTTATAAATACAAATAAAATTGGATCTCTGAGCTTTCTAGCAAGGGTAGCTTCCTAAAAAGGATACAAACAGGGGGAGATATTTATATATATGGAGAGCAGAGGACTGCTACATGAGCCCCTCTCCTGGGGAAATGCCAGCTATAGGCGATGTGGGTAAAAGGAGTAGGGGTATGACCCGCAGGTAATAAATGCCGGCGGGAAAGGGAGGGGAGGGGTCAGATGGAGGTAATAGATGGAAATAACGTGACAATCAAGAAGTAATACGGACTGTCCCTGCAAGACCATGGAGAAGATGATATTCATCAACCCATGTAATACACACCACCCATAACCATAGCGTAGTTGAGGTTTGTGAAATGAGAGAGGGAAATTGGTCATGAGGATGTGGAGGGAAAAATGTATACCACTATCCCCATTTTTAGGCTGTAGTGAAAGTATCTGGTGCTTAACTGCCTTGGAGGTGACTGTGTGTCGTATACCTAGTAGGATTTGTGCTAACTTCTGGGTTTTATAAAATATGCAGTGGAGTCCACTAAGAGAGAGAGAGAGCCTGGCTGGTGAACAATAATAAGTAAAGAAAGCTGAACTATATCCTAGGAGGCACATCATTTGTGTAGTTGAGAGATAGTTCCAAATATGTCCACCCAAACTCATATCTCCTTCAACAAATTTAGTGCCACTGTGAATGACATGAAAATGCATGCAAGTAATGATAGTATGGGCTATTATATGGCATAAAACCTGTCAGATCTTGTGCCCTAGTCTATCTAAAATAACCACTCTGACATAACCTATACATTAAAGGGGCCTATATACCATACTTGTTTCCCTGGTTCTGTTGGAAGGAAGAGAGGGGAGAAGCATAGGCAATACTGTGAGCAGACAGACCTACCAACCACTATCTACACACCAGTGATACACTACAATGACAGCCAGAAAGAACACTAAGGCGACCCCACTGAATAAACACCCGGCATCTAGTCTCTTTTTAAAACCTACAAGGGGGGATAAATCCTCCGACACCCAAGCACAACAATCTGATGAAGAGAGAGATATAGATGAACAATCCATAGAAGGGGCCGGGGTTGCAAGGCCTATAACAATAGCTGATCTGGACCACCTGATCTCAAAGCAGGATATTAATGCTAATTTTGAAAAGCTCCTGGAAAAGCTTACAAAATTCTGTAACCAACAGTATAGCAGACCTGAAACAGGAAGTGGTGGAGTTGGGATCAAGAGTAAACACCCTGGAAGAGAGTGGGGATTCTATGGTGGAAGGTCTAAATGAAGTAACAGAAAGAGTCACCGCCCAGCAAGCGGACATAGAAGATATATACAACAAGTTGGAAGATTTAGAAAATCGCAGTCGCAGATCTAATTTGCGATTAAAAGGAGTTCCAGAATCAATTGGTCCTAAGGAACTGAATTCATATCTACTTAACCTGTTTCGTGCCATTACCGGTTCTGTCAGAGAAGAGAAATTTCAGATGGAAAGGGCACACCGGGCACTCAGACCTAAACCTATGGGGGAAGAACCTCCCAGAGATGTCATTATAAAGATGCTACGTTTCCAAGAAAAGGAGGAAATTCTTGGGGCAGCAAGGAAGAACCCCACATTCAAGTATCAAGGTAATGTCATCCAATTCTTTCAGGACCTTTGCTTAAGGACATTACAGAGAAGAAGCTCTCTTCGGCCTCTAACTTCTTTACTAAGGAAAAACCAGGTCCCTTATAGATGGGGATTTCCTTTTGTTCTCCACATTACGTGGGAAAATAAGACATTTTTCATTAAGGATCCCCAGGAGATTTCAGAAGCATGCCGCAGAATGAAGATGGAGCCTCCGGCTCTTGTTCATCAGGGGGAATCCTCAGTACAGCCTAATCAGGGGAGCAGAATCCGGCAGAAGCAATGGACCAAGATACCGGAGAAAAAGCGAAAGACTTGACATACATAGGTTGCATTGGTAATCTCTGAAGTTAAAAATTGTATCTCCCTTTTTGGGCATAACCCAATTGAGGAGGGAGAAATCTCTCGGACTGTCCAAAGTACACTAAGAGACTGGATAATGGACAGATGAGTAAAATACTGTTATGTTTGTTTCCTGCTCTTTTTTTTTTTTCTTTGTTGCCTTGTGTGGGGAAGTTTATAACCTATTGTTGGGGGGGGTGAGGGTTGAGCATCCTTATGGGCCTCGAATACAGGGCCAAAAAAAATGAAAGATACGAAGTAATGTCACATAGCATTTATAGTTAATGTCAATACGGAGCGGTCTTTACTGTCCTAGATGAGAGAGTTAGAATCATTTTTAAAACATTTAGCTGCTCTAGTTAAGGCAAAGTGGAGGGAAGGTTGTACAAGACCTCTTTTTACTTTGGTTTGTTTTATTACACTCAGGTTTTCTATCTTGCCATAATAACTAAAATATGTTTATAACTGCACTTAAATTCATGATGTGGTGGAGTCCTAAATGGACCAAAAATGTTAATGTTCATGTTTTTGTTTTTTACTGTTTTTTTAATGTGTTTTTTTTTCAACCAGGTGTTTCCTTATGGGTATCTAAGGGTAAAACGAGAAAGGAAGAGAAGGGTGAAGGCGAAACAGGTGAAGGAGGTTAGGAAGGTAGGAGGGGCTCTTCATCACACTGGGAGGCCCTTGAGAAAAATAGCTAAATGGGGAATAGGGATAGGCAAACAGTATAATACTGATGTCACATAATTTGAGATTAATATCCCACAATATGAGAGGGCTTAACACGGACATTAAGAGATGCACGGCCATGACACACTACTTGAAACTAAAAGCAAACATCATATTCCTTCAAGAGACTCACTTCATCTCCCAGACAATCCCAAAATACTGGTCTCATCAATACCCCCAACACTTTCACTCCACAACGGACTCAAAAAAAAGGGGGGTAACGATCTTATTACATAAATCACTAGATTTCATACTCGAGAGGATAACTAGGGACAGGGAAGCCAGATATGTGATCGTTCAGGGTACAATTCAGAATTCCAAAATCACTTTGTGCAACATCTACGCACCTAACGAAACACAGAATGCCTTTTTCCAGCAGATATCACATCATCTCACTCAGTGGTCGCGGGATAGAATTCTTTTAGCCGGGGATTTCAATGTTTCCATGGTCCCTTATTCGGGTGGGGGTTCATCAGGGACAACGAGTAAACAACATAGACACAATGCCATTGTTAAGTCCATTAGGGAATCGCTAGAAGCACACAATCTTATAGATTCTTGGACGGCGGTGGATAACTCCAAGCATGATCATACATATTACTCGCCGGCACACCAAACGTACTCCACCTTAGACTATATATACGTGAGCCAAATACTGACCCCTAATTTGGTTGCATCGAGCACACAGCCGTGTGTTTGGTCAGATCATTCTTTAGTGATCCTGGATCTCTCGGGCCTACTAAACTTTTTACGACAAAGATCGTGGTCATATCACCCCACACTCCTTAGGAACCCAGAGATACATGAGAGAATACTCAAAGCATTGAAGGAATACTGGCAACTTAATGTAGGGTCCACTAGCAATCCATTGGTCACATGGGCAGCACATAAACCTTACTTGAGGGGTCTACTCATTAAAGAGAAATCGATACTGACAAAAAAATCTACACTTTTAGTGAATACCATTCAGAGAGCGGTTGAGACTCTGGAGAAAGAGCATAGACGCACTCTATCAGCAGGGGTTTATAAGACTCTTCAATCTAAAAGACAGGAGTTGTCCAAGATCTTAAACGAATTTTCTATCCGAGCGGCCTTGAAGCTGAAAGCTCATTACTATATCTATGCGAATAAGCCGGATAAGTATTTGGCATTTAAATTGAGGGAAAGAACTAAATTCTTTGCCATACCCTCTATACAGAGGCTAAACGGAACTCCCACTTCTGACCCCCAGGAGATAACTGAAACTTTTGCCCAATATTATGAGGACTTTTATGATTGGAAAAAGGTACCTTCAGGGGAGCTATCTGCACAGATAGATGACTTTTTGCGGCAAGCAAATTTACAGGCAATTCAGGACTCAGATCTTACACAACTTAATGCTAAAGTTTCGGCCATATAAATATTATCGGTAATCAAAAACCTAAAGTCAGGGAAAGCTGCGGGCCCAGTTGGTATCACAGGGGAATATTACAAACTTTTTGGGAAAGAGCTGTTACCTCACCTGCTAACATTCTATAACGGGATCCTGGAAGGGGGGGGGTGATACCTAAAGAAATGCTTCAAGCTAAGATTGTGGTTATACCCAAAATAGGGAAGAATTTGAAATTTTGCAAAAACTATAGACCTATTTCGCTGATAAATACGGATCTTAAGATCTTCACCAAAATTATTGCAAATAGACTGAAATTGATCCTTCCCTCTTCAGTCCATCAAGATCAGGTGGGTTTTGTTACGGAACGGGAGGCCCCGGACAATGTGAGGAGAACCGTATCCCTAGTAGATTATTTAGCAAGCACTAAGACGCCAGCCTTATTACTATCACTTGACGCAGAAAAGGCGTTTGATAGGGTAGATTGGAACTTCATGTTCAGGGTATTGGATAAACTTGGTTTTAAGGGAGCTTTTATAAAGGCCCTCCAGTCTATATACTCAAAGCCTACGGCAGTGGTGGGGGCGGCGAGATACGTCTCGAGATCAATAGACATCATGAATGGAACTCGTCAGAAATGCCCGCTGTCACCACTATTGTTTGCCAGATGCATCGAACCACTAGCAGCATTCATTAGACAGTCGACGGAGGTAGCGGGAGTGCGGATGGCGGGGAGGGAATATAAGCTATCGTTGTTCGCGGACGATGTCCTACTGACACTGACTAGGCCCCTGATCTCACTACCCCACCTATATAACATTTTGAGACAATTTTCAGAGATTTTGGGGTATAAGGTTAATTTGGAATAGTGCGAGGCCCTGTCAATTGCCCTTCCCCCCCCCATACAAAAAAAAAAAGTTGAATTAAATTTTAATATTACTTGGGCAAAGGTACACATAACCTATTTGGGAGTGAAGTTAAATGGTAATTACTCAGACTTGTACAAATTGAATTATGTACCCCTCTATAGGGCTATCAGGAAGAACCTCAATAACTGGAAGAAAGGTAGGTTCTTGTGGTATGGGAAACTGTCGGCTATAAAAATGAATGTCCTCCCCAGGATCATGTACCTTTTTAGGGCTTTGCCAATCGCAGTACCCATGGTAGACTTACAAGCCTTACAGGCGGACTTATTCCGCTTCTTGAGAGGAGATGGGAAAGCAAGAATAGCAGCACAGGTGTTAAAACAACACAGACAAGTGGGAGGAGTGGGAGTTCCGAACCTGGTAGAGTACTATTATGCATCTAGGCTGGCACAATCTATCATCTTAGAGAAAAACTTGAAAGATATTGCTTGGCCACGTAAAGAGGCGGATATTGCTGGGTGTGACAATCCAGCCGAGATACTGTGGGATCCCACATTGAAAACCAAAACACTTACATATAGATCCCCTGTTACGGGAGAGACAATACACTTATGGCAGAAGCTAACTAATACTCTGGGACTATACCCTCCCCACTCCTTAATGTTGCCCTTGAAATTTTTGTTGCCCCAGGAACTTAGGAAGACAGTGGGGAAATGGGAAAACAAGGGATTATACAGGGTGGCGGATTTTGTAGATAAAAACATAATACTCACATTTAATCAGATTAAGGATAGAATTCAACAATACACACTGCATTGGTTTCTCTACCTGCAGATTTCGTCAGCTGTTACAAAATATATGTCGGGGAGATCTAGCCAACCCTTGACCCTAATGGAAAAGATCTGTAGCACACCCTCTAGAGGGAAACATGTGATCTCACAGGTATATATATTACTTCAGAGGAGTAGAACTACATCTAAGTCTCCCCTGATGGAGAGATGGGAGAGAGATGTAGGAGAGATAAAGGAAAAGAAGGTGTAACATATCTCAGCCTAATGTCACTATCCCTTTAAGACTTCTTTCTCTGACTGCTGCATTTGGGCAGTATTCACATTCAGCTTGCTTGCCTGCCTGATTAATCATTCATGCACCTGATTACCTCAGCCTCTTTTTAAGCCTTCTAAGGTCTAATGTGCTTTGCATTAACATTGAAGTGTGATCATGAACAACAGAGGCTTGTGTCAGTTTCCTGCTTGAACTTAACAACTATTCCAAGATACAGCAATTTCTTTTACCTATGCTAAATATCATCAAACCGCAAGTATCAAAAATATCACCATTCTGTTTCCTGGACACAGCTACTTAACAAACTCTGAACTTTATTATAAATCAAGCATACTTTTGGTTATCATAACTCTCTAATTACAACAGCATCTTACTCAGAACTTTATAACTATTTCTCTGCTACAAGTTGTCATTGCTGAAATATCCTGCTGCAAATATGTTAACATATTCAGAACTCTGCATCTATATGTTCAATTAAAAGCTTTCATGTGATTCTCCAATATATGTTCAAACAGTAATTATTGCCTAAACTTGCAGCTTGTCTAAATACCTGTGCAGCTGTGCTTAAACTCTGACATACAGCTTTATATAATATTATGTACTGTGAACCTGCAACAAACCAAGTTTACATCTATATGCACAAACAGTAATTATTGCCTAAACTTGCAGCTTGTCTAAATACCCGTGCAGCTGTGCTTAAACTCTGACATACAGCTTTATATAATATGTACTGTGAACCTGCAACAAACCTTAGTTTGCATCTAAGTGTCAATCTTTTACCAGATTACTCTGAAGCCTGAACATTCCAAATTGCTGTATATTTCTCTCATTGAATCCTGCAGTTACTTCTATTAACTAACTATAAGTCACAGTGAAGCCAGATTATTTTGTATACAAATGTTGCACTCTCCATTTATTCTACAATAACTTCTAGCAACTATGAATCACAGAATATCATCTATCCACGTCCAGGATACTCTTCCCCGGGTCAGGGGTCGGTGTCTTCAAATCCCTACCACTGCCCCGAGGGTCTGTGTCCTGAGCGCATGTACACCGGATCATGACAGAATGTTAATGCCAAAAAAAGGGATCCGCAGTGGTAGTGGATGCACCGACCCTCAAAGGAAAATAAAAAATTACAACATATCTCAGACCCATGCAATCCCTAAAGGAAAAACAGATTTTCATACTTTTAAAAATTTAAAGACACAGTACTCCTATTCTAGGGGTCGATCCGATATAAATCGTCGCCCGCAAAAGCCGGCGACGCCAATATTTACGCTGATTTGGTATCCTATATACGGCGTAACCTAGAAGTTACGCGCGTATATTTCTGCCGTCGCCCGTAGTTTTTTGGGCCATAGGCAGGTATACCAAACCAGCGCAGTTTGGTATCCAATATGCAGCGTAAGGACTTACGTGGCGAAAATGGAGAAAACTTACTCCATTTTCACCTCGCCACAAAAAGCAGCCGTAAGAAGCCTTACGCTGACTATTGGAGCCCCGTAACTCCCTAAACTAACTAGAAAATAAACCTAACACCTAACGCATGCGCAATGTCTATCTACCTGTCAACCGCGATCCCCCCCCCCCGAAATCCCTAATAAAGTTATTAACCCCTAAACCGCCGCTCCCGGACCCCGCCGCCATCTACATAAACTAACCCCCTACTGTGAGCCCCTAAAACCGCCGCCATCTACCTTATCTATCCCCTAATCTGACCCCTTACACCGCCGCCACCTATATAAAAATTATTAACCCCTAATCTAATCCCCCTATACCGCCGCCAGCTATATTAATATTATTAACCCCTAATGTAAGCCCCTTACACCGCCGCCATCTCTATTAAAATGATTAACCCCTAATTTAATCTACCTACCCCGCCGCCAGCTATATTATCTATATTAACCCTAAGTATATTATAGTTATTATAGGTATTACATTATATATATTAACTATATTAACCCTAATTATATTAGGGTTAATATAGTTAATATAGTTACTATAGTATTTATATTAACTATATTAACTCTATCTAACCCTAACTAAATTTATATTAAATTAATCTAATTCATTTATAAACTAAAATATTCCTATTTAAATCTAAATACTTACCTATAAAATAAACCCTAAGATAGCTACAATATAATTAATAATTACATTGTAGCTATGTTAGGGTTAATATTTATTTTACAGGTAAATTGTTAATTATTTTAACTAGGTATAATAGATATTAAATAGTTATTAACTATTTAATATCTACCTAGTTAAAATATTTACCCAATTACCTGTAAAATAAATCCTAACCTAAGTTATAAATACACCTACACTATCAATAAATTTAATAAACTACAAACATCTATCTAAAAAACAGAATTTATGTTTACCTGATAAATTACTTTCTCCAACGGTGTGTCCGGTCCACGGCGTCATCCTTACTTGTGGGATATTCTCCTCCCCAACAGGAAATGGCAAAGAGCCCAGCAAAGCTGGTCACATGATCCCTCCTAGGCTCCGCCTACCCCAGTCATTCGACCGACGTTAAGGAGGAATATTTGCATAGGAGAAACCATATGATACCGTGGTGACTGTAGTTAAAGAAAATAAATTATCAGACCTGATTAAAAAAACCAGGGCGGGCCGTGGACCGGACACACCGTTGGAGAAAGTAATTTATCAGGTAAACATAAATTCTGTTTTCTCCAACATAGGTGTGTCCGGTCCACGGCGTCATCCTTACTTGTGGGAACCAATACCAAAGCTTTAGGACACGGATGAAGGGAGGGAGCAAATCAGGTCACCTAAATGGAAGGCACCACGGCTTGCAAAACCTTTCTCCCAAAAATAGCCTCAGAAGAAGCAAAAGTATCAAACTTGTAAAATTTGGTAAAAGTGTGCAGTGAAGACCAAGTCGCTGCCCTACATATCTGATCAACAGAAGCCTCGTTCTTAAAGGCCCATGTGGAAGCCACAGCCCTAGTGGAATGAGCTGTGATTCTTTCGGGAGGCTGCCGTCCGGCAGTCTCGTAAGCCAATCTGATGATGCTTTTAATCCAAAAAGAGAGAGAGGTAGAAGTTGCTTTTTGACCCCTCCTTTTACCAGAATAAACAACAAACAAGGAAGATGTTTGTCTAAAATCCTTTGTAGCATCTAAATAGAATTTTAGAGCGCGAACAACATCCAAATTGTGCAACAAACGTTCCTTCTTTGAAACTGGTTTCGGACACAGAGAAGGTACGATAATCTCCTGGTTAATGTTTTTGTTAGAAACAACTTTTGGAAGAAAACCAGGCTTAGTACGTAAAACCACCTTATCTGCATGGAACACCAGATAAGGAGGAGAACACTGCAGAGCAGATAATTCTGAAACTCTTCTAGCAGAAGAGATTGCAACTAAAAACAAAACTTTCCAAGATAATAACTTAATATCAACGGAATGTAAGGGTTCAAACGGAACCCCCTGAAGAACTGAAAGAACTAAATTGAGACTCCAAGGAGGAGTCAAAGGTTTGTAAACAGGCTTAATTCTAACCAGAGCCTGAACAAAGGCTTGAACATCTGGCACAGCTGCCAGCTTTTTGTGAAGTAACACAGACAAGGCAGAAATCTGTCCCTTCAGGGAACTTGCAGATAATCCTTTTTCCAATCCTTCTTGAAGGAAGGATAGAATCTTAGGAATCTTAACCTTGTCCCAAGGGAATCCTTTAGATTCACACCCACAGATATATTTTTTCCAAATTTTGTGGTAAATTTTTCTAGTTACAGGCTTTCTGGCCTGAACAAGAGTATCGATAACAGAATCTGAGAACCCTCGCTTCGATAAGATCAAGCGTTCAATCTCCAAGCAGTCAGCTGGAGTGAAACCAGGTTCGGATGTTCGAACGGACCCTGAACAAGAAGGTCTCGTCTCAAAGGTAGCTTCCAAGGTGGAGCCGATGACATATTCACCAGATCTGCATACCAAGTCCTGCGTGGCCACGCAGGAGCTATCAAGATCACCGACGCCCCCTCCTGATTGATCCTGGCTACCAGCCTGGGGATGAGAGGAAACGGCGGGAACACATAAGCTAGTTTGAAGGTCCAAGGTGCTACTAGTGCATCCACTAGAGCCGCCTTGGGATCCCTGGATCTGGACCCGTAGCAAGGAACTTTGAAGTTCTGACGAGAGGCCATCAGATCCATGTCTGGAATGCCCCACAGCTGAGTGACTTGGGCAAAGATTTCCGGATGGAGTTCCCACTCCCCCGGATGCAATGTCTGACGACTCAGAAAATCCGCTTCCCAATTTTCCACTCCTGGGATGTGGATAGCGGACAGGTGGCAGGAGTGAGACTCCGCCCATAGAACGATTTTGGTCACTTCTTCCATCGCTAGAGAACTCCTTGTTCCCCCCTGATGGTTGATGTACGCAACAGTTGTCATGTTGTCTGATTGAAACCGTATGAACTTGGCCCTCGCTAGCTGAGGCCAAGCCTTGAGAGTATTGAATATCGCTCTCAGTTCCAGAATATTTATCGGTAGAAGAGATTCTTCCCGAGACCAAAGACCCTGAGCTTTCAGGGCTCCCCAGACCGCGCCCCAGCCCATCAGACTGGCGTCGGTCGTGACAATGACCCACTCTGGTCTGCGGAATGTCATCCCTTGTGACAGGTTGTCCAGGGACAGCCACCAACGGAGTGAGTCTCTGGTCCTCTGATTTACTTGTATCTTCGGAGACAAGTCTGTATAATCCCCATTCCACTGAATGAGCATGCACAGTTGTAATGGTCTTAGATGAATGCGCGCAAAAGGAACTATGTCCATTGCCGCTACCATCAACCCGATCACTTCCATGCACTGAGCTATGGAAGGAAGAGGAACGGAATGAAGTATCCGACAAGAGTCTAGAAGCTTTGTTTTTCTGGCCTCTGTCAGAAAAATCCTCATTTCTAAGGAGTCTATTATTGTTCCCAAGAAGGGAACCCTTGTTGACGGGGATAGAGAACTCTTTTCCACGTTCACTTTCCATCCGTGAGATCTGAGAAAGGCCAGGACAATGTCCGTGTGAGCCTTTGCTTGAGGAAGGGACGACGCTTGAATCAGAATGTCGTCCAAGTAAGGTACTACAGCAATGCCCCTTGGTCTTAGCACAGCTAGAAGGGACCCTAGTACCTTTGTGAAAATCCTTGGAGCAGTGGCTAATCCGAAAGGAAGCGCCACGAACTGGTAATGTTTGTCCAGGAATGCGAACCTTAGGAACCGATGATGTTCCTTGTGGATAGGAATATGTAGATACGCATCCTTTAAATCCACCGTGGTCATGAATTGACCTTCCTGGATGGAAGGAAGAATAGTTCGAATGGTTTCCATCTTGAACGATGGAACCTTGAGA
Organism: Bombina bombina; assembly: GCF_027579735.1. Lineage (NCBI taxonomy): Eukaryota > Metazoa > Chordata > Amphibia > Anura > Bombinatoridae > Bombina > Bombina bombina. The sequence continues at coordinate 68,696 of NW_026511973.1, forward strand.
AACTTGTTTAAGATCTTGAGATCTAAGATTGGTCTGAACGTTCCCTCTTTTTTGGGAACTATGAACAGATTGGAGTAGAACCCCATCCCTTGTTCTCTTAATGGAACAGGATGAATCACTCCCATTTTTAACAGGTCTTCTACACAATGTAAGAATGCCTGTCTTTTTATGTGGTCTGAAGACAACTGAGACCTGTGGAACCTCCCCCTTGGGGGAAGTCCCTTGAATTCCAGAAGATAACCTTGGGAGACTATTTCTAGCGCCCAAGGATCCAGAACATCTCTTGCCCAAGCCTGAGCGAAGAGAGAGAGTCTGCCCCCCACCAGATCCGGTCCCGGATCGGGGGCCAACTTTTCATGCAGTCTTGGTAGCAGTGGCAGGTTTCTTGGCCTGCTTTCCCTTGTTCCAGCCTTGCATTGGTCTCCAAGCTGGCTTGGCTTGAGAAGTATTACCCTCTTGCTTAGAGGACGTAGCACCTCGGGCTGGTCCGTTTCTACGAAAGGGACGAAAAGTAGGTTTATTTTTTGCCTTGAAAGGCCGATCCTGAGGAAGGGCGTGGCCCTTACCCCCAGTGATATCAGAGATAATCTCTTTCAAGTCAGGGCCAAACAGCGTTTTCCCCTTGAAAGGAATGTTAAGTAGCTTGTTCTTGGAAGACGCATCAGCCGACCAAGATTTCAACCAAAGCGCTCTGCGCGCCACAATAGCAAACCCAGAATTCTTAGCCGCTAACCTAGCCAATTGCAAAGTGGCGTCTAGGGTGAAAGAATTAGCCAATTTGAGAGCATTGATTCTGTCCATAATCTCCTCATAAGGAGGAGAATCACTATCGACCGCCTTTATCAGCTCATCGAACCAGAAACATGCGGCTGTAGCGACAGGGACAATGCATGCAATTGGTTGTAGAAGGTAACCCTGCTGAACAAACATCTTTTTAAGCAAACCTTCTAATTTTTTATCCATAGGATCTTTGAAAGCACAACTATCCTCTATGGGTATAGTGGTGCGTTTGTTTAAAGTGGAAACCGCCCCCTCGACCTTGGGGACTGTCTGCCATAAGTCCTTTCTAGGGTCGACCAAAGGAAACAATTTTTTAAATATGGGGGGAGGGACGAAAGGAATACCGGGCCTTTCCCATTCTTTATTAACAATGTCCGCCACCCGCTTGGGTATAGGAAAAGCTTCTGGGAGCCCCGGCACCTCTAGGAACTTGTCCATTTTACATAGTTTCTCTGGGATGACCAACTTGTCACAATCATCCAGAGTGGATAATACCTCCTTAAGCAGAATGCGGAGATGTTCCAACTTAAATTTAAATGCAATCACATCAGGTTCAGCCTGTTGAGAAATGTTCCCTGAATCAGTAATTTCTCCCTCAGACAAAACTTCCCTGGCCCCATCAGACTGGGTTAGGGGCCCTTCAGAGATATTAGTATCAGCGTTGCCATGCTCTTCAGTATCTAAAACAGAGCAGCCGCGCTTACGCTGACAAGTGTTCATTTGGGCTAAAATGTTTTTGACAGAATTATCCATTACAGCCGTTAATTGTTGCATAGTAAGGAGTATTGGCGCGCTAGATGTACTAGGGGCCTCCTGAGTGGGCAAGACTCGTGTAGACGAAGGAGGGAATGATGCAGTACCATGCTTACTCCCCTCACTTGAGGAATCATCTTGGGCATCATTGTCATTATCACATAAATCACATTTATTTAAATGAATAGGAATTCTGGCTTCCCCACATTCAGAACACAGTCTATCTGGTAGTTCAGACATGTTAAACAGGCATAAACTTGATAACAAAGTACAAAAAACGTTTTAAAATAAAACCGTTACTGTCACTTTAAATTTTAAACTGAACACACTTTATTACTGCAATTGTGAAAAAACATGAAGGAATTGTGCAAAATTCACCAAATTTTCACCACAGTGTCTTAAAGCCTTAAAAGTATTGCACACCAAATTTGGAAGCTTTAACCCTTAAAATAACGGAACCGGAGCCGTTTTAAACTTTAACCCCTTTACAGTCCCTGGTATCTGCTTTGCTGAGACCCAACCAAGCCCAAAGGGGAATACGATACCAAATGACGCCTTCAGAAAGTCTTTTCTAAGTGTCAGAGCTCCTCTCACATGCGACTGCATGCCATGCCTCTCAAAAACAAGTGCGCCACACCGGCGCGAAAATGAGGCTCTGCTTATGCTTTGGGAAAGCCCCTAAGGTATAAGGTGTCTAATACAGTGCCTGCCGATATTATTATATCAAAATACCCAGATAAAATGATTCCTCAAGGCTAAATATGTGTTAATAATGAATCGATTTAGCCCAAAAAAAGTCTACAGTCTTAATAAGCCCTTGTGAAGCCCTTATTTACGATCGTAATAAACATGGCTTACCGGATCACATAGGGAAAATGACAGCTTCCAGCATTACATCGTCTTGTTAGAATGTGTCATACCTCAAGCAGCAAGAGACTGCATACTGTTCCCCCAACTGAAGTTAATTGCTCTCAACAGTCCTGAGTGGAACAGCCATGGATTTTAGTTACGGTTGCTAAAATCATTTTCCTCATACAAACAGAAATCTTCATCTCTTTTCTGTTTCTGAGTAAATAGTACATACCAGCACTATTTCAAAATAACAAACTCTTGATTGAATAATAAAAACTACAGTTAAACACTAAAAAACTCTAAGCCATCTCCGTGGAGATGTTGCCTGTACAACGGCAAAGAGAATGACTGGGGTAGGCGGAGCCTAGGAGGGATCATGTGACCAGCTTTGCTGGGCTCTTTGCCATTTCCTGTTGGGGAGGAGAATATCCCACAAGTAAGGATGACGCCGTGGACCGGACACACCTATGTTGGAGAAATACAATTAAATTAACTAAACTAAATTACAAAAAAAAACAAACACTAAATTACAAAAAATAAAAAAAAGATTACAAGATTTTTAAGCTAATTACACCTATTCTAAGCCCCCTAATAAAATAATAAACCCCCAAAATAAAAAAAATTCCCTGCCCTATTCTAAATTAAACAAATTTCAAAGCTCTTTACCTTACCAGCCCTTAAAAGGGCCTTTTGTGGGGCATGCCCCAAAGAATTCAGCTCTTTTGCATACAACAAATACAATCTCCCCCCCCATTACAACCCACCACCCACATACCCCTATTCTAAAACCACCCAAACCCCCCTTAAAAAAGCCTAACACTACCCCCCTGAAGATCTCCCTACCTTGTCTTCACCACACCGGGCCGAACTCCTGATCCGATCCGGGCGATGTTCCTCCAAGCGGCAAAGAAGAATTCTTCCTCCGGCGATGTCTTCCTCCAAGCGGCATAGAAGAATTCTTCCTCCGGCGACGTCTTCCTCCAAGCGGCAGCAAAGTCTTCATTCTTCCGGCGGCATCTTCAATCTTCTTTCTTCGCTCCGCCGCCGCGGAGCATCCATCCCGGCCGACTGCTGTACTACGAATGAGGTACCTTTAAATGACGTCATCCAAGATGGCGTCTGCCGAATTCCGATTGGCTGATAGGATTCTATCAGCCAATCGGAATTAAGTTAGAAAAATCTGATTGGCTGATTGAATCAGCCAATCAGATTCAAGTTCAATCCGATTGGCTGATCCGAACAGCCAATCAGATTGAGCTCGCATTCTATTGGCTGATCGGAACAGCCAATAGAATGCGAGCTCAATCTGATTGGCTGATTGGATAAAAGACACCTACGTAATGTCGGAATTGGCAGCTTGGGCACAGGGTTCTGTCGAACAGTTCCAGAAGGTGTGGTTTTACTGGGTTTTGAGAAAAGATAACCATCTCTAGGGGGCAAGAGAGGGGGTAGCAGACCTCGAGGTTCACCTGGCACCTATATACTTATATATCTATCTAGAGTCAATATATTTAGTACTCTTTGGATGCAGGATTATAAACTCTACCTGATACTAGTTTAAGTTCGCGGAAACACCTGGTGGGGAGGGGGGGGAGGGGGGGCGTTAGTAGGTTCTAAGGGTTCTGAAGTTCATATTTTACCTTAAGAGGTTGGATAACAATGGAGGAGCTGGTTTGATATCTTTTTTAGATTTTCAGGATATGTAACCCTGTTAAGTTTGTACACTCTGACTTCTCTTTATGCATTTGATGTGCTATGTAATGTGTCCAATAGAAAACCAATAAAAATTTATTTAAATTAAAATAACCAATCTTCTAAGAGAGATATATAAGGGACATTTGAGCAAGCATACTATGAGGATCCTAAAACGGGATGAACTATATTAGTGTAATTATAGCGCCACAGGATATATCTAAGTACATATTCAGGCTCTAATTTAATAAGATCTAGGGTAATATGAAGAATGATGTGTTGTGAGTCCTTCTACTCCTGTATAGAGGATAAAGAGAGTACCACTGTAAACATTTAAAATAGGAACAATAAGTGGGTTAATCAGCAACATGACAATCAAGATTATAGTACATTTCCACCAACATATATACAAACGGAGAATGCTAAGTAGGGTTTCTAATATTCAGTTGTCATACTACTGGCCTGTCCTGTTAGTAGAGAACAAATTATTGTTAGAGATAGAGTGAGCGAGCTCAAATGGTATATACCCTGTACACCAGTGGAAACTTACACAAAAGGGTACGTACATATACCAAAATATAACAATAGTAGTTATTAAACAAACAATCAAGAGTAACAACGGAGATGTATCTAGGTACAATGACAAATGAAAGGTGTACAGCGCTATTACAATGACAATGCCACGGCCACCAATACAGCCATGCCAACCTAATATAATTATATGAGTTTAAAAAGTCGTGCACGGTAACAATTATTATCAGGCTCATAGCAGTTACGGAGCGGGAGGTGATCCCATATATAGATTAATTACAGGGTAATAATGCTTAACTTAGTACAAACACATATAGGAGCTTATAAACCATTGTTATGGAAGAAGGGAGGCTGTATATACGTGTGTCTGTACATGAGCCAGCAAAAATGTAACAATATGAGGTATAGGGATAAAGAGTAAATAATGGTAACGTCTAACGCAAACCTCTGAGATGAGCCTAACATTGGCAGTAAGGTAGTGTCCAGACCCTTGAGTTTACCACATTACCTGTAGAATAATACTCCATTCTAAACTTTCAAAACCACACTGGAATCTTGTCAGAACTAGCAACTAGATATAGGTGGAATAGTATATGGGGTGATTACTTATAGACCGAGGGGAGCCCCATTGAGGATAGCTCACATATATAGCCAATTAACATATATACTAAATAATGGGGGAGGTAGCTCTACTTCAAGAACTAAGAGGTAGAATTATCAGAATCCACATTGGTCACATAAACTATATTCATTCAATTGTAAAAGGGCTGTCAACCGGGATAATAGGGATATATCCTGTATGGTAGAAGATAAGCCAGTAAAAACATAATTTATGCTTACCTGATAAATTCCTTTCTTCTGTTGTGTGATCAGTCCACGGGTCATCATTACTTCTGGGATATTATCTGCTCCCCTACAGGAAGTGCAAGAGGATTCACCCAGCAGAGTTGCTATATAGCTCCTCCCCTCTACGTCACCTCCAGTCATTCGACCAAAGACCAACGAGAAAGGAGAAGCCAAGGGTGTAGTGGTGACTGAATTATAATTTAAAAAATATTTACCTGCCTTAAAAAAACAGGGCGGGCCGTGGACTGATCACACAACAGAAGAAAGGAATTTATCAGGTAAGCATAAATTATGTTTTCTTCTGTTATGTGTGATCAGTCCACGGGTCATCATTACTTCTGGGATACCAATACCAAAGCAAAAGTACACGGATGACGGGAGGGATAGGCAGGCTCATTATACAGAAGGA
>NW_026511974.1:0-5000 GCF_027579735.1 Bombina bombina
AAACTTCTTCCCTGTTTGTCGTTTATTCTGGACAGAGGAGAGGTCAAAAAGCATCTGCTACCTCTCTATCCTTTTGGCTTCGTAGCATAATACGTTTAGCCTATGAGACTGCTGGACAGCAACCTCCTGAAAGGATTACAGCTCATTCTACTAGAGCTGTGGCTTCCACTTGGGCCTTTAAGAATGAGGCCTCTGTTGAACAGATTTGCAAGGCTGCAACTTGGTCTTCTCTTCATACTTTTTCCAAATTTTACAAATTTGACACTTTTGCTTCTTCGGAGGCTGTTTTTGGGAGAAAGGTTCTTCAGGCAGTGGTTCCTTCCGTATAAGATCCTGCCTGTCCCTCCCGTCATCCGTGTACTTTAGCTTTGGTATTGGTATCCCATAAGTAATGGATGACCCGTGGACTGACTACACTTAACAGGAGAAAACATAATTTATGCTTACCTGATAAATTCCTTTCTCCTGTAGTGTAGTCAGTCCACGGCCCGCCCTGTTTTTTATGGCAGGTCTAAATTTTAAATTATACTCCAGTCACCACTGCACCCTATAGTTTCTCCTTTCTCGTTTGGTTTTCGGTCGAATGACTGGGTGTGACGTAGAGGGGAGGAGCTATATAGCAGCTCTGCTTGGGTGATCCTCTTGCACTTCCTGTTGGGGAGGAGTTAATATCCCATAAGTAATGGATGACCCGTGGACTGACTACACTACAGGAGAAAGGAATTTATCAGGTAAGCATAAATTATGTTATATATATATATATGTGTTACAGAAAGAGTGCTGGGAGAGGATTACTGGGACCTTCCTGATTAAACAGGACAGGGAGCTTTCCACAGCAAAAATATTTATTTAAAGATCTAGGCGGTATTTAGCCGTTTCAAGATAAGGTGCAGACCCCCAAAAACAATTATAACTTCAGAACATGTTAGAAAAGATAAGGTGCCACAGTAGAGCTATATGGTGCCACTGTAGAGCTATATGAGATACTGTGTAAAGAAGGGGGATTTCAGCACTCAATAGAACTTCATTTTACCCAGATAGGTGTTTGGCTGGAAGCTATCAAGAGACACATACACGGATGCACATAAGTTCAGATAGCACAGCAAATTTATTTACAAAATAACAGATATACTGAAAAGACATTTGCATCTTGTCTAGGTACTGAAAAATGTATTACTACCACTGCAGTGGGATATTATAAACAAAATACCAAACGTGATATATTAAGTGAACTGCTAAAACAGCAACAATGTAACAACATTCTATCGATTCATGCAACGCGGGGAGTAGTAACTATTAACCAAACAGATTGACTTATGATCATATATACGACCTGTTTTAAAGTCCTCCTTATGGTTCAAGGATAGGAAAAAAAAAACAGGTTGATAAGAAGTCTGTTTCTGCCTGGGCCCAGGCTCCAAGTGAAGGAGAGAGTGTTTAAAGGAAAATTTTCAAAAGCGCTTTGCTTGCTTGTAATCAAAACCTTTATAACAGAACTCATATGCTAGGGCTCCGAGGTAAAGACGTGCTCCGTTATATGGATATCGCCATCTTTTATAACACTAGGTTAAACAGAGAAATAAGAACTTAGGTAGAGCAATCATTTGAAATGGAAAATAATGGTTATTATCTGAGAGATACTATTTATTGATTCAAGAGATTTTTCCAAACAGGTAAACAGTTTTTTTCTTTTTTTTTTCCTTTTAGTTTATTTATCTTTAGATACCGAAATTAGCCCAAAAACGAAGCATACTTTATTCTTTCATTTAGGCCATTGGGGGTCATTGTTTTCAATGTATATGTTCACCTGGCTTCTTTTCTAAGTAGGCATTTATCCTCCTCTCCACCTCTTCCATTTGTTATCCCTATATCGATTGCTATAAATTTTAGGGATACAGTGCTACTTTCATGTACCTCCTTAAAATGACGGGCTACACTCGTATCCCTTTCATAGAGGATGTCATCCCTGTGCTCCTGCACTCTGTCCTTGAACATTCTTTTTGTTTTTCCAACATAGAACAGAGGGCAGGAGCACTGTAAGAGATAGACAACCCCTACTGTATTGCAATTTGCAAAGCATCTTATATCAAACCTCTTGCCTGTATTAGTGCAGAAACTTTTACTTTTTAAGATATATGGACAGTAGACACAATGTCCACATGGATAGGTGCCTTTAATCTGTTGGCGTTTATTTAGCCAGTTGGTCTCTGCCTGTGATCTAACAAATCTACTTTTGACTAATTTGTCTTTGAGATTTGGCAATTTTTTTTTAGCTGTCATCAGTGGGTATTGTCCTACCTTATCTGCAATTTTTTCATCAAGGGTTAGGATATGCCATTTCTGTGCCAATATGTACCTTATACTTTGCCACTGGCAGTTATAGGTTGTAATAAACCTTAAGTTGCTTTCAACTTTTTTTTCCTTCTTTGAATACAGGAGGTCATCCCTATTCATTTTCCTTACTTTATTGAGGGTATATCTGATCAACTTTCGTGAATATCCCCTTTCTATGAATCTTTGACACATCTGATCAGCATGGTGGGCAAATTTTGTCCTAGAAGAACAATTTCTTTTAAGTCTCAGTAGTTGACTGAAAGGTATACCTTTTTTCAGGGGTTCTGGGTGACTACTGGATGCTTCCAGGATACTATTCGTTGCTGTACTTTTACGGTAGTTCTCAGTAGAGATTTTATTACCTTCTTTTTTTAATCAGTATATCTAGGAACGGCAGTTCTTTAGTGCTTTGAGCATATGTTAAAATGTTGTTACGATTATTTTTATTTATGTTAGAGACAAATTCATGAAGACAGGTCAGGGGGCCAATTGTCTCGGGGATTGGCAGCATCAGTGAGCATATTGGTGAATATGTAGACCTTTTTCTCAGACCTTTCCTCCTCTCTCTCCCCTCCGATGTGAAAGATACACCTGACCTTCTAAGAAAGTTAGACGACATATCAGTAAAAGCTGAAACAATTCTGGTGTCCTTAGACGTTGAAAGTCTCTATTTCTCTATACCGCACACAATAGGGATAGAGGCATCTAAACAATTTCTCAAAACAAGAGGACCAGAAAGTGATAGACATACAGCTTTTATTGTTGATCTTTTATACTTTATTTTGAATAATAATGTCTTCCAGTTTGACAATTCTATTTATAGACAGGTCAGGGGGACAGCCATGGGAGCAGTTTGTGGTCCGACGTATGCATGTCTCCACCTGGGAGCATGGGAGTTGGACATATTTGAAGAATATGGTGAAGTGTTTGACTCCCATGTTTCCCTGTGGATTAGGTATGTGGATGACATACTCATGCTATGGGATGGCCCCCTCACCTGTCTTCATGAATTTGTCTCTAACCTAAATAAAAATAATCGTAACATCTTTTTAACGTATGCTCAAAGCACTAAAGAACTGCCGTTCCTAGATATACTGATTAAAAAAAGAAGGTAATAAAATCTCTACTGAGAACTACCGTAAAAGTACAGCAACGAATAGTATCCTGGAAGCATCCAGTAGTCACCCAGAACCCCTGAAAAAAGGTATACCTTTCAGTCAACTACTGAGACTTAAAAGAAATTGTTCTTCTAGGACAAAATTTGCCCACCATGCTGTTCAGATGTGTCAAAGATTCATAGAAAGGGGATATTCACGAAAGTTGATCAGATATACCCTCAATAAAGTAAGGAAAATGAATAGGGATGACCTCCTGTATTCAAAGAAGGAAAAAGAAGTTGAAAGCAACTTAAGGTTTATTACAACCTATAACTGCCAGTGGCAAAGTATTAGGTACATATTGGCACAGAAATGGCATATCCTAACCCTTGATGAAAAAATTGCAGATAAGGTAGGACAATACCCACTGATGACAGCTAAAAAATCGCCAAATCTCAAAGACAAATTAGTCAAAAGTAGATTTTAGATCACAGGCAGAGACCAACTGGCTAAATAAACGCCAACAGATTAAAGGCACCTATCCATGTGGACATTGTGTCTACTGTCCATATATCTTAAAAAGTAAAAGTTTCTGCACTAATACAGGCAAGAGGTTTGATAATAAGATGCTTTGCAAATTGCAATACAGTAGGGGTTGTCTATCTCTTACAGTGCTCCTGCCCTCTGTTCTATGTTGGAAAAACAAAAAGAATGTTCAAGGACAGAGTGCAGGAGCACAGGGATAACATCCTCTATGAAAGGGATACAAGTGTAGCCCGTCATTTTAAGGAGGTACATGAAAGTAGCACTGTATCCCTAAAATTTATAGCAATCGATATAGGGATAACAAATGGAAGAGGTGGAGAGGAGGATAAATGCCCACTTAGAAAAGAAGCCAGGTGGACATATACATTGAAAACAATGACCCCCAATGGCCTAAATGAAAGAATAAAGTATGCTTCGTTTTTGGGCTAATTTCGGTATCTAAAGATAAATAAACTAAAAGGAAAAAAAAGAAAAAAACTGTTTACCTGTTTGGAAAAATCTCTTGAATCAATAAATAGTATCTCTCAGATAATAACCATTATTTTCCATTTCAAATGATTGCTCTACCTAAGTTCTTATTTCTCTGCTTAACCTAGTGTTATAAAAGATGGCGATATCCATATAACGGAGCACATGAGTTTTGTATATTCGCGGCAGGTTTGGATACAAATGTATCAGATTCTATTCTCCTAACAATTGGTTGGCCTTCCTAGAGGTCTGTTTGTTAAAAACCAATCCAGAATGTTTATTTACTGAGATTAAACACACCCCTTTGTAAAGAATCCAATAATAGCTAGGAGACACAGGTGTCAGGTAGTCCTGATGAGGCCCTAGCTTTCGCTCAGCATTGTGGGGCGAAACGCGCGTTGACAGACACCTACCTACAGTCTACTCAAGTTCGGAAGATTTCTATGGAGGCTACTATCCGGTATCCGATGCAGTCGAGATCCCCATGAGCAAAGGTGACACGACTCTGTAAAGTGGAAGCAGAAAGCAGTTTGACGTCGGAAGTACCTGTCCCGA
>NW_026511974.1:10000-25000 GCF_027579735.1 Bombina bombina
AGGGAAGGGTAAGCTGTATTCAGAGACTAAGTATGGAATTTCAAGCTTACATAACAGGGCTAGTTTATGCTGGTTGACACTACTTCAGGGCAAACGGTTTTTATTGAAAATATCGTTTGAGACACTTTTAAGGTTCCTTTGGGTTTCTTTCAGGGGTTGTTATCCACATGGCTATTACTAAAACACTTGGGAGTGTTTCTTTAGGCCTCACAAGCACCGGAATGAGGTGGGAGGGGCCTAATTTCGCGCCTCAGATGCGCAGTTATTTTGACTAGAGGTTCAGGCGGTCTTCACATGGAGGGTCCTGCTGCAGTTTGAGGGCCTATAAGAAGCTTTTTCCCCACAAATTTGGTTCCCAAGGGCAGGTAGGGCCACAGCAGAGCTGTGGCAAGGTGCTGTAGTTTCCTTAACCGTTTTTTTTTGGCTTCTGTCGATCCGGTTTGGGCATTAAGGGGTTAATTGTTTATATTGTTAGTGGTGCAATCTTACTAATGCTTTAGGTACATACTGTAAAAAATTTGAAAAGTTTGCTGCATTTTTTCACTGTTTTGCAAAATTGTGTGCCTTTTTTTATCTCTTAAAGGCACAGTAACGTTTTTTTCAAAGTGTGTTTTTACTTGATTAAAGTGATTTCCAAGCCTGTTTGTATTACTACTAGTCTGTTAAACATGTCTGACACCAAGGAAAATCCTTGTTCAATGTGTTTAGAAGCCATGGTGGAACCCCCTCTCAGAATGATGATTCTCAGACAGAAGGTAACGAGGTTAGCCCGTCAACCTCTCCCCAAGTGTCACAACCAGTTACGCCTGCTCAAGCGACGCCTAGCACCCCTAGTGCGTCTAACTCTTTTACCTTGCAAGACTTGGCGGCAGTTATGAAAAATACCCTCTCGGTGTCCTTATCTAAACTGCCCGTGTTACCTGCAAAGCGTGATAGCTCGGTTTTAAGAACAGATAATGAGCATTCTGACGCTTTAGTAGCCGTATCCGATATACCCTCACAACACTCTGAAGTGGGGGCGAGGGATGTGCTGTCTGAGGGAGAAATTTCTGATTCAGGAAAGGTTTCTCCTCAGACAGATTCAGATACGTTGGCTTTTAAATTTAAACTAGAACACCTCCGCTTATTGCTCAGGGAGGTATTAGTTACTCTGGATGACTGCGACCCTATGGTGGTTCCAGAGAAATTGTGTAAAATGGACAAGTACCTAGAAGTTCCTGTTTACACTGATGTGTTTCCGGTCCCTAAGAGGATTGCGGATATCGTTACTAGGGAGTGGGATAAACCAGGTATTCCCTTCGTTCCCCCTCCTGTTTTTAAGAAAATGTTCCCCATATCTAACCCCATGCGGGACTCGTGGCAGACGGTGCCTAAGGTGGAGGGGGCTGTTTCTTCACTTGCTAAACGCACAACTATACCAATTGAAGACAGTTGTGCTTTTAAAGACCCTATGGATAAAAAATTAGAGGGTTTACTTAAGAAAATTTTTGTTCAACAAGGTTTTCTTCTCCAACCTATTGCGTGCATTGTTCCTGTAACCACTGCAGCTCCTTTCTGGTTCGAGGCGCTGGAAGATGCGCTCCAGACGGAGACCTCATATGAGGACATTATGGACAGAATTAAGGCTCTTAAGCTGGCTAATTCTTTTATCACAGATGCTGCTTTCCAACTAGCTAAGCTAGCGGCAAAGAATTCAGGTTTCGCCATTTTAGCGCGCAGGGCGCTATGGCTTAAGTCCTGGTCGGCCGATGTGTAGTCAAAATCCAAACTATTGAACATCCCTTTCAAAGGAAAGACCCTCTTCGGGCCTGAATTCAAAGAGATTATTTCAGAAATCACTGGGGAAAAGGCCATGCTCTCCCCCAGGACAAGTCCTTCAAGACAAAGAACAAACAAAATAATTTTCGTTCCTTTCGGAATTTCAGAAGGTGTCTCGCTTCATCCTCCCCTGCTGCAAAGCAAGAGGGTAACGCTGCACAACCCAGGGTAGCCTGGAAACCTTACCAGGGCTGGAACAAGGGTAAACAGGCCAAGAAGCCTGCAGCTGCCTCCAAGACAGCATGATGGGGTAGCCCCAGATCCGGGACCGGATCTAGTAGGGGGCAGACTCTCTCTCTTCGCTCAGGCCTGGGCAAGAGATGTACACGATTCCTGGGCCTTAGAGATTGTATCCCAGGGATATCTTCTAGAATTCAAGGACTCCCCTCCAAGGGGAAGGTTCCACATTTCTCGTCTGTCTTCAGACCAGACAAAGAAAGAGGCGTTCTTACGCTGTGTAGAAGACCTATATACAATGGGAGTGATCCATCCAGTTCCAATTGCGGAACAAGGGCTGGGTTTTTACTCAAACCTGTTTGTGGTTCCAAAGAAAGAAGGAACTTTCAGACCAATCCTGGATCTCAAAATTCTAAACAAATTCCTCAGAGTCCCATCATTCAAAATGGAGACCATTCGGACAATCTTACCAATGATCCAGGAGGGTCAATATATGACCCCCGTGGACTTAAAGGATGCGTATCTGCACATTCCTATCCACAAAGATCATCACCAGTTTCTCAGGTTCGCCTTTCTGGACAAGCATTACCAGTTTGTGGCTCTTCCTTTTGGGTTGGCCACTGCTCCCAGAATTTTCACAAAGGTGCTAGGGTCCCTCCTGGTGGTTCTAAGACCGCGGGGCATAGCAGTGGCACCTTATCTAGACGACCTCTTAATTCAGGCGTCGACTTTCCAAAGAGCCAAGTCTCACACGGAAATCGTATTGGCATCTCTGAGGTCTCACGGGTGGAAGGTGAACATCAAAAAGAGTTCTCTCTCCCCCCTCACAAGAGTTTCCTTCCTAGGAACTCTGATAGACTCGGTAGATATGAAAATATTTCTGACGGAGGTCAGAAAGTTAAAACTCTTAACCACTGCAACTATGCATGCTCAAACAGGGGAATGGGGATTATGCAGATTTGTCTCCTCAAATACAGCTGTACCAGGGGACCAGAGATTCTCTTCTCTGGTGGTTGTCTCAGGATCACCTGTCTCAGGGACTGTGTTTCCGCAGACCAGAGTGGATCATCGTAATGACCGACGCCAGTCTGTTGGGCTGGGGTGCAGTCTGGGACTCACTGAAAGCTCAGGGCTTATGGTCTCGGGAAGAAGCTCTTCTCCCGATAAACATTCTGGAACTGAGGGCGATATTCAACGCGCTTCAGGCATGGCCTCAGCTAGCTGCGGCCAAATTCATCAGATTTCAGTCGGACAACATCACGACTGTAGCCTACGTCAATCATCAAGGGGGGACAAGGAGTTCCCTAGCAATGACGGAGGTAACCAAAATAATCAGGTGGGCGGAGGATCACTCCTGCCATCTCTCAGCAATTCACATCCCAGGAGTAGATAACTGGGAGGCGGATTTTCACCCGGGGGAGTGGGAACTCCACCCGGAGGTATTTGCCCAGCTGACTCAGCTATGGGGCACTCCAGAATTGGATCTGATGGCGTCCCGTCGGAACACCAAACTTCCTTTTTACGGGTCCAGGTCCCGGGACCCCCAGGCGGTGCTGATAGATGCTCTAGCAGCGCCTTGGTCCTTCAATCTGGCCTATGTTTTTCCACCGTTTCCTCTCCTCCCTCGTCTGGTTGCCAGAATCAAGCAGGAGAGGGCTTCGGTGGTTCTGATAGCGCCTGCGTGGCCACGCAGGACCTGGTATGCAGACCTAGTGGACATGTCATCTGTCCCACCATGGACGCTACCAGTGAGGCAGGACCTTCTAATACAAGGTCCTTTCAAGCATCCAAATCTAATTTCTCTTCGTCTGACTGCTTGGAGATTGAACGCCTAATTTTATCAAAGTGTGGTTTCTCTGAGTCGGTTATTGATTCCCTGATTCAGGCTAAAAAGCCTGTCACCAGGAAAATCTACCATAAGATTTGGCGAAAATATCTTTTTTGGTGTGAATCCAAAGGTTACTAATGGAGTAAGATTAGGATTCCCAGGATATTGTCTTTTCTCCAAGAAGGATTGGAGAAAGGATTATCAGCTAGTTCCTTAAAAGGACAGATATCTGCTTTATCTATTCTTTTCCACAAACGTCTGGCAGAGGTACCAGACGTTCAAACATTTAGTCAGGCTTTAGTCAGAATCAAGCCTGTTTATAGACCTGTGGCTCCGCCATGGAGTCTGAATTTAGTTCTTTCAGTTCTGCAAGGGGTTCCGTTTGAACCTTTACATTCCATAGATATTAAGCTTTTATCTTGGAAAGTTTTGTTTTTGGTAGCTATCTCTTCTGCTCGAAGAGTTTCGGAGTTATCTGCTTTACAGTGTGATTCACCTTACCTGGTTTTCCATGCAGATGAGGTAGTTTTGCGTACCAAACCTGGTTTTCTTCCTAAGGTTGTGTCTAATAAGAATATTAACCAGGAAATAGTTGTTCCTTCTCTGTGTCCTAATCCTTCTTCGAAGAAGGAACGTCTGTTACACAATCTTGATGTGGTTCGTGCTTTAAAGTTCTATTTACAAGCAACTAAGGATTTCAGACAAACAACTTCATTGTTTATCTATTCTGGTAAGAGGAGAGGTCAGAAGGCGACTGCTACCTCTCTTTCCTTTTGGCTGAAAAGCATCATCCGTTTGGCCTTTGAGACTGCTGGCCAGCAGCCTCCAAAAACAATTACTGCTCATTCTACCAGAGCAGCGGCTTCCACATGGGCTTTTAAAAATGAGGCTTCTGTTGAACAGATTTGTAAGGCAGCGACTTGGTCTTCGCTGCATACTTTTTCCAAATTTTACAAATTCGATACTTTTGCTTCTTCGGAGGCTATTTTTGGGAGAAAGGTTTTACAAGCAGTGGTGCCTTCCGTTTAAGGTACCTGTCTTGTTCCCTCCCTTCATCCGTGTCCTAAAGCTTTGGTATTGGTATCCCACAAGTAAAGGATGAATCCGTGGACTCGATACATCTTACAAGAGAAAACAGAATTTATGCTTACCTGATAAATTACTTTCTCTTGTGATGTATCGAGTCCACGGCCCACCCTGGCTATTAAGTCAGGTAGTGTTTTTGTTTAAACTACAGTCACCACTGCACCCTATGGTTTCTCCTTTTTCTTCCTAACCTTCGGTCGAATGACTGGGGGGGTGGAGCTAGAGGGGGAGCTATATGGACAGCTCTGCTGTGTGCTCTCTTTGCCACTTCCTGTTGGGAAGGAGAATATCCCACAAGTAAAGGATGAATCCGTGGACTCGATACATCACAAGAGAAAGTAATTTATCAGGTAAGCATAAATTCTGTTTTCTACTAAAGGCTCCAACAAAAAATGTGGAGTGGTGGTATTGTTGCATAAACAACTAGATTATGAGATTATCAAAATAGAGATTGATGCCGCAGCCCGGTTTATTCTACTCCAAATAATTGTTAAGAACATAAAATTTACAATCTGCAATATTTATGCGCCAAATAGACTTTCGATAGAGTTTTGGGAAGCAATTCAAAACAAGGTATTTCCGTTTAAGGGGCCCAGAAGCAGAACTTTTCTTTACTTTCTGCGATGAGATTTTTTTGTGAAAATTCTTCTGCAGGTCATTTTTAAATAGAATTCAATTTTAAATTAAACAGTTACAGTAAGGCAACAGTTCAATTGCAATGTGTTGGTTAACTGAAGAATAAAGCAATTTTCAATGTTTTATAATATAGTGTAGTAATTGAAAACTGCATTGCAAATTAGCTGCATACAAAAAAAAGAAATTTTAAAATGTCTATTTAATAAATCTGTTTCATTTTCTCTTGGTCTAACATAGAAATGTAGTAAAATAAAGGTGCAGTGCTCTTAAATTTAGAACAAAAAGCTTTGCAGACTGGGAAAGGCTAAGGGGAGGGTTTGAAAAAATCTCAGAGCCAGTCAACAAGCAATGCGCTGCTGCTTTGCAGCGCTACTGCATATTTGACTGCTCACTTCAAACAGCACTTTGTCCTGGATGCACTGTGTTAAGGAAAGTTTACACAGTGCTGCCAGAGCACAGCTCTGTTTGAAGAGAACGGTCTAATGTGGAGCAGCACTACAAAGTTCAAGCGATAACAGTTCCTGCGTGTGTCTTGTTCTTTCTGCAGACATGCTGCATTTTCTGCGATGACATCTCACATCACTGTATGTTCTGCCTTGGGGTTAAGGGGCAAAACTTAGTTCTATGTGGAGACTTCAATATGAAATTGGAGCCAGGTATAGACCGTTTTTCAAATAAAAATGCAGCCATCTATATGCAAAGCGCTAAATACTTTAAGAAATTTTGTCATAAATTAAATCTGACAGATATTTGGCGGATCCAAAATCCTGATATTCAAGCATATACGTGTGAGTCTAAAGCCCATAGGACGTTCTCTAGGATTGATCTGTTTTTAGTTTCAGAATCTCTATCTATATGGCAATTAAAGGCGGAGATCAGAGAGATCCTGATATCGGACCACGCAATAATTTCACTATTGTTTCCTCCTTGTAGCAAGGGTAAACCACAGAATTCGGTGTTTTGTTTCCCTCGTTTTTTATATTCTGATCCTAGATTCCGATCGTGGTTGAAACAAAAATGGCACGAGTACGGCATAAATAACACTGATTATAGAAACAAAGTGGAAATTTTTTGGGAGGCATCAAAAACTGTGCTACGGGGGGAGATTATGGCTTACCTGAATAGACGAGGAAGAAAGATTAAGTTGCGGGAGGTTTCCTTGGCTAATAAAGTAAAGAATATGTATAGAGAGGTACAGAATGATCCCTCGCAGATAAAAT
Organism: Bombina bombina; assembly: GCF_027579735.1. Lineage (NCBI taxonomy): Eukaryota > Metazoa > Chordata > Amphibia > Anura > Bombinatoridae > Bombina > Bombina bombina. Next base: position 16,766 of record NW_026511974.1, read on the forward strand.
GGGATAAATACTTAGCAAGTAGAAAAGAGTGAGATCTCTTTCTAAAACAAAAATCACAAGCAGAAGAAGTCAGAATAAATCGTCATTACAGGGGGTTTCATGGGTGTTCGGCAAAACATCTTGCAAGCCTCACTAAAAGTAGGAAGAAAATTTTTTTTAGACCAGTTATCAAATGTGGTGAGTCTAGATATTTTGAGACTCAGGAAATTAGCAAATTATTTGCCACCTATTATCAACACTTGTACTCCTCAATAAAGATTAATTCTCATAATCAAGATATATTCTGGTCTAAAGTTGTGACTCCCAAGATTCAACCAGAAGAACTGGCAATGTTAAACAAACCAATAACTAGAGAAGAGATTTTTAAAGCTATTGATAAACTGAATTTGAATAAAGCTCCAGGTCCAGATGGGTTTCCAGCAGAATTTTATAAATGTTTAATGGAAGATCTACTCCCGGTATTAGAGACTCTGTTTAATAATTATTATACGGTAGATAAAGTGATTTCATCGTATTTTTCAGTGGCTAATATCTCCCTTATTCTTAAAAAGGGTAAAAACCCAGAGGATCCAGCATCATATAGACCGATCTCGGTCCTGAATTCAGATTATAAGATTCTAGCTTCCATTCTAGCTGCCAGATTCTCTCGCTGTTTACAGAATCTTATACATCCGGACAAGACGGGCTTTATGACCACTAGGAACCTGAGTAAGAATTTTCGCTAACTTACAACCTTTTTAGATTATGCGTGGAATAAGGAGCAAGAACATAAAATGAGTTGGGCTCAGGACATGGCTGTCCTTAAATTAGACACTGTTAAAGCATTTGATTCTATAGTCTGGGAACATTTATTTATCTCGCTTGAAAAGTTTTGGGTTAATGGGAACTTTGTTCAGTTTGTCCATAGAATTTATTCGAAACCAATATCATATTTACTGGTAAATGGAACTAGCTCCCCTAAGATAACGCTGCAGCTTGGCACAAGGCAAGGTTGCCCACTATCACCCTTACTGTTTAACACAGCTTTAGAACTGCTAGCAATACATTTAAGAGCTAGCCTAACAGGGATTTCATTAGGCTCTCAACGTTTAAAAACTCTGCTATATGCGGATGATATTTTAGTATTTTTGGAGAATCTCCATCAATCTATTCCAATTTTAACTCATCTGCTCGAAGAGTTTAGCTCATTCTCAGGCTACAAGGTCAATTTAGAAAAAAGTGAACTGATCTGTGTGGGCAAATCCTCTCCTATCTTTTTTTAATAACCCATTCAAAGTGGTCGATACTATTAAATATTTAGGATTAGATCTGCATAAGAATCCCAAACATTGGTACTCAGATAATTATGTTCCTTTATTCCAAAAAATTAAATTGGACTTACAATTATGGGTTTCCTTTCCATTGTCTATAACGGCAAGGGTGAACTTGGTGAAAACTATTATTTTTCCTCGTCTTCTTTACCCGTTACAAAATTTACCTTTGTTTTTATCTAATAGTGACTTGAGAAAACTGTATGGGTATTTTTCCAAATTTATTTGGCAGAATAAAAAACCACGCATGGTATTGGCTAGGCTAATTCAGGGGGATTATCATTTCCAGATATTAGGTTGTATAATATTGCCTCTTTGATAAAATTTGCGACTGGCTGGCTGGCTAGAACGAATATATTTTCTTCTATTGAAGAGGAGACCTTTCTAATATATCCTTTTGCGCTAACAGCGATACTGCACTGTAATCCTCGACAGTTGCCCTCTAAGGTTTTCCCGCTTATAATAATAACTAGTATTTATATAGCGCCTTTCTCCCAGTGGGACTCAAAGCGCTTTTTCAGCGCTCGCTCTCGGAATTTACCAAATCGGCAGCTGAATAGTAATAGTTGTTATTATTATAAAATTTAAGAATATAGTCCTAGCGTGGCATAAGTTTTGTAGAACTCTAGGGATAGATTTTACTTTTTCAGATTTCCTTCCTATTCAGGGTAACCCGTTATTTTCTCCAGGTATTAATCACAAACCTTTTAAATCTTGGGCTGAGAAAGGCTTAAGCTTAGTAAATCTGTTACTAGGACCTGATTATCAATTGCTTGCAGGGGAAACCCTTTTTTTCTCTATATGAGCTACCCAGGTCAAATTTATTTGCTTTTTTTCAAGTTTGATACTTTGTTTCTGCTCAGAATTGGCAGTTTCCTCCATCTGTTGCGTGGGCTGATATCAGAGTCTTGATACAAAAATTTGTTTCTGGTGACACGTCAATTTCATTGATATATGATATCATGTTGTCAAAGCAAAGTCAGGGATATTTGGATAAGATTTGTAATTATTGGGTCCCGTCTATCCCTGATATAGACCATGACAGAATCAAGCAAAGCTTTAGTATCTTAAATAAGTGTAAAGTCTCATCGAATTGGTAGGAATCACATTTGAAGCTTCTTAATAATTTTTATCTATATCCACTTAAGCTTGCCAGATTTTATCCAACTAGGTCACCATGTTGCCCAAGATGCTTGAATCCCAAAGCGGATTTACTTCATATGTTCTGGTCGTGCATAACCAATTATGGTTGAAAACTATATATTGGGTTAATTATCATTATAAATTGTCTACCCCTCTCACGTTCCAAGATATTTTATTATTAGTTGAGACTCCTAATAATAGAGACAGCCACTGGGTACGTATCTTAAACACCATAATATTAGCAGTTAGACAGCTTATATTAAAGAATTGGAAAGCTAATAGAGGACCTGCTTTTTCATTGGTCACTCAAGCTATACAAGAACAGATTGTTTTTGAATCTTATTTGCAGGATGCCTCAGAAAAAAGAATTGAGACATTTTTATTAGGATGGTACCCCATTATCAAGTCTTACCCTATACCCATACAAAAACAGATTTTATCGCCTTTCCTCTCCTCTTCTAGCTTTGCAGAAATGGTTATATTAGAGTTGTTCCCGTACACGTGGATAACAAATGCAGGGGAGGTATAATACTAATTATCCCCGGGATTGGGTTGTTGTTTTTTTTTGTTTGTTTTTTTTAGTTTATTTTATGTTATTATGCAGCTAGGTGTAGAGTATAAAAATGCCGACAATTAGATATCATACTGTGCTTTGTTATAACTCTGCATTCAAGTTTCTGTTTTTGGTCATGTGTGACATCAAGTTTGAATTGTGTGTATTGAATATTGTTGGTGACAAATAAAGAGATATGTAAAAAAAAAAGAGTGGACCAGCACATCCAGATCGGACCGGGTACACGTCCCATGACTCACAAACAGGCTCAGCTTTGGTTGCTATCGCACTCGCATAAAGCTACATCCACTTGCAGAGTCACAGGCAGTTAACCCCGGGCCTGCCAGGTCCACAGGGTGAATTACAGAAACAAACACTGTCACACACATAAAAAAGTCCAGCACTCGCTCACAAGCTCACAGCTAAAATAAAAGCAAAACTGGAAGAGTTAGTTACCGCATTTGGCCAAATGGGGACAAGCTCAGGCACCACGTCAAGGTCTCTTCCTAGTGCCTGAGTCCCTATTGCAGCCACACAACAGCAGCCGCACACACAAATGCAGGCTAATAAATAAACTGGGAACAAGTCAGGGTTCACAGACTTATGTAATCACTCCGGGCGTAAGATAAGTTTAGGAGTGGACCAGCACATCCAGACCGGACCGGGTACACATCCCATGACTCACAAACAGGCTCAGCTTTGGTTGCTATCGCACTCACATAAAGCTACATCCACTTGCAGAGTCACAGGCAGTTAACCCCGGGCCTGCCTGGGTGCAGGTCCACAGGGTGAATTACAGAAACAAACACTGTCACACACATATAAAGTCCAGCACTCACTCACAAGCTCACAGCTAAAATAAAAGCAAAACTGGAAGAGTTAGTTACCGCATTTGGCCAAATGGGGACAAGCTCAGGCACCATGTCAAGGTCTCTTCCTAGTGCCTGAGTCCCTATTGCAGCCACATAACAGAAGCCACACACACAAATGCAGGCTAATAAATAAATGTATAAATATATGTATGTATATATATGTGTGTGTGTGTGTGTGTGTGTGTGTGTGTATGTATGTATATATGTATATATATATATATGTGTGTGTGTATATATATGTGTGTGTATGTGTATATGTATGTATATATATATATATATGTGTGTGTGTGTATATATATATATATATATATATATATGTGTGTGTGTGTATATATATATATATATATATGTATATATGTGTGTGTATATATATATATATATAGTCTACACACCCCTGTTAAAATGTCAGGTTTCTGTGATGTAAATGTGACCTATAAACTGTACAACTCAATTGAAAATCAAACTGAAATGTTTTAGGTAGAGGGAAGAAAAAATATAAAAATAAAATATGGCTGCATAAGTGTGCACACCCTTAAACTAATACTTTGTTGAAGCACCTTTTGATTTTATTACAGCACTCAGTCTTTTTGGGTATGAGTATCAGCATGGCACATTTTGACTTGGCAAGATTTGCCCACTCTTCTTTGCAAAAACACTCCAAATCTGTCAGATTGCGGGGGCAACTCCTGTGCACAGCCCTGTTCAGATCACCCCACAGATTTTCAATCGGATTCAGGTCTGGGCTCTGGCTAGGTCATTCCAAAACTTTAATCTTCTTCTGGTGAAGCCATTCCTTTGTTGATTTGGATGTATGCTTTGGGTCGTTGTCATGCTGAAAGATGAAGTTCCTCTTCATGTTCAGCTTTCTAGCAGAAGCCTGAAGGTTTTGTGCCAATATTGACTGGTATTTGGAACTGTTCATAATTCCCTCTAGCTTAACTAAGGCCCCAGTTCCAGCTGAAGAAAAACAGCCCCAAAGCATGATGCTGCCACCACCATCCTTAACTGTGGGTATGGTGTTCTTTTGGTGATGTGCAGTGTTTTTTTTCTTTTGCAAGATATGACGAGTCCACGGATTTCATCCTTGTGGGATTACGCCTCCTGGTCAGCAGGAGGAGGCAAAGAGCTCCACAGCAGAGCTGCATATATAGCCCCTCCCTACCCTCCCACCCCAGTCATTCTCTTTGCCTGTGTTAGTGATAGAAAGAGGTAAAAGGGAGGTGTTAGTTTAGATTCTGCAATCAAGAGTTTTTTTATTTTCAAACGGTGCAGATGGTGCTGTTTTTTATTACAGAGCAGCTTCTGAGTAGTCTTCTAGACTATGGGAACTGGGGGATTTTTGTATCCGCTGCAATTGTAACCAAGACCCTGCTTTTCACAGGGCTTCAGGAGGAAGATTTGACCTCTTGATACTGTGCAATAATTATGCTGTATCCTCAGCATAGAGGTAAGTGCAGTTTTTATTCTGGGTATCTCAGATTAACTGTACTTTTCTGGTATATATAAGGGGTTTCCCTTCATATTTCCCTCAGACATTAGGGTATTCTCCTAAGAGCACTGGGATATGTGTAAGTAGCCGGTTTGGGGTTGCTAGAGGGTAGGAAACAGACCGGATCTATTGTAAAATATGGGCCAGACATTCTAGCATGGAGGCATGAGCTAGAGGCACTGGGAGACGTGTGTGTGCAGGGAGTACATTGGGCTGACGCTGGGGATGTTTGTTTATAAGGCTCCGGTTTGGGGGATTAATCTGTAGCAGGTGGAATTCACTGTTATTAGCCCTGTATAAGGTGGGTGTATTTTTACTATGTCGGATCATTGCGGTAAAACTTTTCTTTGAATCACGCCCATGATGGGTGGGGCTTAATTTTGCGCGCTCTGACAGTGCATCTATCCCTTCTCTGATGGCTGCATCGTCTCTGTTGCTAAGTGCACTTGTGGAGTAATCCAAGTGTATTAAACTGCAGCGTGGTGGTGTTTGGTGGTTCAGGAAGGTAGGAGCCGCAGCAAAGCTGCGGCAGTGAGACTGATTTTTTTCAAAAATAATAAAGACAGTATTAAAGTGAAGCAGTACTATTTATCACTGATTTAATATACAGGGGTTATTAACCCTTTACCTTATTGTTTATTTCGTTTGCAATTAGGATTTCAATAATCCATATCAGTTATCGTTTTTTCCTTAAAGGTACAGTAAGAAAATGTAAAAAAAATAAAAAAAATAAGTGTCCTATGTGTTTGGATGCCATTGTGGAACCACCTGTCACACTATGTGACAATTGTGTTGAGAGAGCCTTACAATGTAAAGAGATGATTCTCAAACCAATCAGATTCAGGGTTTGCTGCAATCTCCTCCCCAAGCGTCACAGCCGTTAACGCCCGCACAAGTTACGCCATGCTCTTCTACGGCGTCGGCTTCTTTCACTTTGCAGGATATGGCTGCAGTTATGTCATCTACCCTCACAGAGGTTTTGTCTAAGTTGCCAGTGTTACAAGGCAAACGTAGCAGGGCAGAAACGCAGGGGGTCCCTGTAGCTTCTGATGCTTTGATGGCTATCTCTGATGTACCCTCCCAGACCTCTGTATTGGAGGGTAAGGAGATTCTGTCTGAGGGGGAGCTGTTTGACTCAGGTAGTGCATTGCCCCAGACAGATTCGGACGTCATGTCCTTTAGATTTAAGCAGGAACACCTCCGCCTGTTACTTTGGGAGGTTTTAGTGACTCTGGACGATTGTGACTCTATTGTGGTCCCTCCAGAGAAATTGTGTAAGATGGACAGATATCTGGTCCAATCAACATTCTGGAATTGGCCTCGCAGGACTTGGTATGCCGATCTGGTGGACATGTCCTCTCTGCCGCCGTGGAAGCTTCCATTGAGGCAGGACCTTCTCATTCAGGGACCCTTCCATCATCCGAATCTAGTTTCTCTGCAGCTGACTGCTCGGAGATTGAACGCTTGATTTTATCTAAGCGAGGGTTCTCTGATCCGGTCATTAATACCTTGATTCAGACACGTAAGCCTGTTACTAGAAATATTTACCATAAGATATGGTGTAAATATCTTTATTGGTGCGAATCCAAGGGCTACTCTTGGAGTAGGGTTAGGATTCCTAGGATTTTATCTTTTCTCCAAGAAGGTATGGCGAAAGGGTTATCAGCAAGTACCTTAAAGGGACAGATTTCTGCTTTGTCTATTTTGCTACATAAACGCCTGGCAGATGTTCCAGATGTTCAATCTTTTTTAGAATCTAGACTGTGTTTAGACCAATTGCTCCTCTTGGAGCTTGAATTTAGTTCTTAATGTTCTTCAGGGGGTTCCGTTTGAACCTATGCACTCCATAGATATTAAGTTAATATCTTGGAAAGTTTTATTTTTGGTTGCTATTTCTTTGAGCTTTCGGCATTACAATGTAATTCTCCTTATCTTATTTTCCATGCGGATAAGGTAGTGTTGCGTACCAACCATGGTTTTCTTCCTAAGGTTGTTTCTGATAAGAATATTAATCAGGAAATTGTTGTTCCTTCCTTGTGTCCTAATCCTCCTTCTAAGGAGCGTCTGTTACATAACTTGGACGTGGTCCGTGCCTTGAAATTTTATTTACAGGCGACTAAAGATTTTCGTCAATCATCTTCTTTATTTGTTGTTTTTTTCTGGAAAGCATAGGGTTCAGAAAGCTATGGCTACCTCTTTCTTTTTGGTTAAAGAGTATCATCCGTTTGGCATATGAGTCTGCTGGACAGCAACCTCCTAAAAGAATTACGGCTCTTTCCACTAGAGCTGTGGCTTCCTCATGGACATTTAAAAACGATGCTTCTGTTGAACAGATTTGCAAGGCTGCGACTTGGTCTTGTCTTCATATTTTTTCAAAATTTTACAAATTTGATACTTTTGCTTCTTCTGCTGAGGCTGGTTTGGGGAGAAAGGTTCTTCAAGCAGTGGTGCCTTCCGTTTACGTTCCTGTCTTGTCCCTCCCTTTCATCCGTGTCCTATAGCTTTGGTATTGTATCCCATTAGTAAGGATGAAATCTGTGGACTCTTCATATCTTGTAAAAGAAAAGGAAATTTATGCTTACCTGATAAATTTATTTCTTTTACGATATGACAAGTCCACGGCCCACCCTGTCATTTCTAAGACGGGTATTTATTTTTGTTAAACTTCAGTCACCTCCTTTCTCTTCCTAACTTCGGTCGAATGACTGGATTGGGAGGGAAGGGAGGAGCTATATATACAGCTCTGCTGTTGTGCCCTTTGCCACTTCCTGCTACCAGGAGATTTAATCCCATAAGTAAGGATGAAATCCATGGACTCGTCATATCGTAAAAGAAATACATTTATCAGGTAAGCATAAATTTTCCTTT
>NW_026511975.1:0-32503 GCF_027579735.1 Bombina bombina
CTATATTTATATGTATGTATATATATATTTATATGTATGTATATATATATATATATATTTATATGTATGTATATTTATATGTATGTATATATATATATATATATATTTATATGTATGTATATATATATATATATTTATATGTATGTATATATATATATATATATATTTATATGTATGTATATATATATATTTATATGTATGTATATATATATATTTATATGTATATATATATATATTTATATGTATGTATATATATATATTTATATGTATATATATATATTTATATGTATGTATATATATATATATTTATATGTATGTATATATATATATATTTATATGTATGTATATATATATATATATTTATATGTATGTATATATATATTTATATGTATGTATATATATATATATTTATATGTATGTATATATATATATATTTATATGTATGTATATATATATTTATATGTATGTATATCTATATTTATATGTATGTATATATATATTTATATGTATGTATATATATATTTATATGTATGTATATATATATTTATATGTATGTATATATATATTTATATGTATGTATATATATATATATATTTATATGTATGTATATATATATATATATTTATATGTATGTATATATATATATATATTTATATGTATATATATATATATATATATTTATATGTATGTATATATATATATATTTATATGTATGTATATATATATATATTTATATGTATGTATATATATATATATATTTATATGTATGTATATATATATATATTTATATGTATGTATATATATATATATATATATATATATTTATATGTATATATATATATATTTATATGTATATATATATATATATATATTTATATGTATGTATATATATATATATTTATATGTATGTATATATATATATTTATATGTATGTATATATATATATATATTTATATGTATGTATATATATATATATATTTATATGTATGTATATATATATATATATTTATATGTATGTATATATATATATATATTTATATGTATGTATATATATATATATATTTATATGTATGTATATATATATATTTATATGTATGTATATATATATATATATTTATATGTATGTATATATATATATATTTATATGTATGTATATATATATATATATTTATATGTATGTATATATATATATATATTTATATGTATGTATATATATATATATATATTTATATGTATGTATATATATATATATATATTTATATGTATGTATATATATATATATATTTATATGTATGTATATATATATATATATTTATATGTATGTATATATATATATATATTTATATGTATGTATATATATATATATATATTTATATGTATGTATATATATATATATATATTTATATGTATGTATATATATATATATATTTATATGTATGTATATATATATATATATTTATATGTATGTATATATATATATATATTTATATGTATGTATATATATATATATATATTTATATGTATGTATATATATATATATATATATTTATATGTATGTATATATATATATATATATATTTATATGTATGTATATATATATATATTTATATGTATGTATATATATATATATTTATATGTATGTATATATATATATTTATATGTATGTATATATATATATATATATATTTATATGTATGTATATATATATATTTATATGTATGTATATATATATATTTATATATATTTATATGTATGTATATGTATGTATATAAATAAAAAGAAAGAATAACACCCTTATTATTCCAGCACCCAACTATGTATTGAACAATATAGTATTAGTCTCAGAATTCAGATTGAGCCAAAAATGAAAAACAAACTCTTTAAAGTGCGTAATTAATTCTGTTTTTATAAAAGTCACAGCAATACAATGATTATAAGCATTACCCCCAAATATAGAGCTAATAGTATACAACCCGGGTTGTAGGTAAGAGTTCATAGGTTTAGTCCCTTAGTACTCCGGTGTGTTGGAATTATGTATTCAAATGCCTTTAATTAGCATATTTGTAATCCAAAAGTGGAAATCAACGTTAATGCAGGTGCGGCACCAAATTTTGCAACACTCTCAATGCAGGATTTATAACTTGTATCGCAGCATTGTTAATGCAGAATTGAAACTTGTATCAACTTCAACAAGATATCATAAAATGGCAGCTTAACATTACCATATTCATCTTGATTTTAACAGCTCTGTTCAGCATATTGTAACACGATAAACAAGTACCGGTTTCCTTGGTGTCATGGTGCCAAAAAACTTCCTGCTCATTGCTTCCAGCTACTTCAACAAAGACCGGGACTTTCAACTTTGTCACCTTTACTCTTCCTCCGCAGTTGTTGGCTCTTTAAGTGCATCCGCACGCCTTATCCTTTAGCGGAGATGTAGATTTCTTGGGGGATCAGCTGTTAGACGGTGCTCAGCTGTTGCACCGCTCCAACAAACAAACAAGCTACGCGCGTTTCACCCGGGTTCCATTCGGGCTTCTTCCGGCTGTGCATGATTGGAGAACACTCTCCATAGAATTTAAACAGTATGGTCCGCCTTCAAACACTTTTCTTGTCAATATACATAAGCCATTCAGGTGAAATATTAAACAAAAATAACTATTTACATTGCTTTGCTATTTTGAACATAAAATGAAATTACACACGTTATTAGTAGAAACTCCACTTTTGTAATGTGGCACAAAGTTACTTCTTTGAATTATTCTGCATTATGATCATAGATAATACTTAAATTATTACCAGATTAATTATCCTATGTTTTTACTTCAGTCTCCTAGAAAAGAACCAAAATTTAATTCTTCGTTTAGACCATCTGGTTTTAGACTTTTAAGATTAAAAATCCATTTGCTTTCTTTGCATAATAGAATCTGATCTAGATTGCCTCCTCTACCCTTTAGATCAACTATTTCTAAGCCTCTGAATTTTAACAGTTTTTTGTTACTGTCATGAAATTCTGCAAAATGACGAGCCACACTGCTAGTTTTAGTGCATTTATTTTTAATGTCCCTTTTATGTTCTTTTATTCTTTCTTTGAGCTCCCTATAGGTTTTACCTATATAATACCGAGGACAGTTGCAGGACACCATATAGATTACTCCTTCACTTTTACAGGTTATATGTCCCTTCACCGTATGGAAGGAGCCAAATCTGTCACAAAAGTTCTTGCCTGTAAGCATATTAATACAAACTGAGCAGTGGGAACATTTGAAATTACCATTTTTCTTGTTAGTTAACCAATTTCCTGTGTTTTTATTTTCAAAATGGCTCTGAACCAAAAAATCTTTTAAGTTTGGTGCTCTTTTTGGGGTCATTAATGGAGAGTCACCTACAAATTTCCCAATTGATTTGTCAATCCATAATATATGCCAGTGTTTGCTTAGGATTGAACGGATTTCTTGCCATTTTTGGTTGTAAGTTCCTATGAATCGAACTAGGGATGTATTTGATGTATCTTCCAATTTTTCATACAGCAGGTCTTCCCTATTCTTATTCTTAGTTTTATTGAAGGCTTTCCTTAAACATTGTTGTGTGTAACCTCTTGCTTTAAATCTCTTATTTAAAGCCCTAGCCTCGATCTTAAATTGGTCATTATCTGAGCAATTTCTTTTATGTCTCAGAAATTGACCATAGGGTATATTATGTATAAGTTTTTTTGGATGGTGACTGTCAAATGATAATAGGGCATTCCCTGCAGTATCTTTGCGAAATGTAGCTGTTTTTAAACTATAGTTGTCATTAATGATTCGTAAATCTAAGAAAGTGATCTCATTCTTACTATAGCTATAGGTGAATTTTAAGTTCCATTCATTGTTATTTAACTTTTGCATAAATTCTATGAGTTTCTATGAGTTTCATCTCAGGAGGAACACATCATTGATGAATCTCAGCCATAGAGAGATTGAGTCATTTATTTCTGCGCTGTTCAGTATGTGTTCAAATTCCCATTTACCTAGGTAGAGGCAAGCAAATGTAGGGGCATAACAAGTCCCCATTGCTGTTCCTAAATTCTGTTGATAACATTTGTTACCAAAAAGAAAATAATTGTGTTTCAAAATAAAAGATAGAAGTTCCAAAACAAAATTGGTGTGCTTATCATACTCTGAACCTCTCTGAATTAAAAAGTATTTGATTGCCTCTACCCCTCTATCATGGGGAATACTTGAATAAAGTGATTCGACGTCTATCGCAACCAATAGGGTATTTGTGGTGACAGTTAGATCATTGAGTTTTTTCAGTACATCTAGTGTGTCTTATGTATGAGGGGAGATTTAATAAATTTGGTCTAAGGCAAAAATCCACATATTGTGAAATTTTCTCAGTTAATGAGCCTCTGCCCAATATAATGGGGTGACCTGGAGGTGGCAGCTTATTCTTATGAAGTTTTGGCAGGCTATAAAAGGTGGCAGTTTTCGGAAACTTTACAAATAGGAAATCAAATTCTCTCTGGTTGATAATCCCTTCACGTTTTGCTTTCATTAGGATTTGAAACAATTCTTCTTTGTAAATTTCTGTTGGATTGAATCGCAAAATACTCTCTTAATAGTCTATGACATTCATCAATGTAGTCCTTAGTATTCAGGACTACAATATTACCGCCCTTGTCTGAGGGCTTAATGGTTATTGTGGTATCATTTTGTAAATCACGTAATGCAGCTCTCTGTATTTTTGTTAGATTATCAGACACAGGTTCATTAGTATTCATAAGATCAATGTCTCTTTCCACTAGTTTGACAAAATTATGTATAAGGGGAATACTGGATAGAGCAGGCATATACTGAGTCTTCTTTTTGAAGTCACTAAAACCTATAGTCGTTGCCTCACTTGATTGGCCTGATGTTTCTTCTTCCAATTCCTCTGGTGACAAAGTTGAAAGTCCCGGTCTTTGTTGAAGTAGCTGGAAGCAATGAGCAGGTAGTTTTTTGGCACCATGACACCAAGGAAACAGGTACTTGTTTATCGTGTTACAATATGCTGAACAGAGCTGTTAAAATCAAGATGAATATGGTAATGTTAAGTTGCCATTTTGATATCTTGTTGAAGTTGATACAAGTTTCAATTCTGCATTAAGAATGCTGCGATACAAGTTATAAATCCTGCATTGAGAGTGTTGCAAAATTTGGTTCCACACCTGCATTAACGTTGATTTCCACTTTTGGATTACAAATATGCTAATTAAAGGCATTTGAATACATAATTCCAACACACCGGAGTACTAAGGGACTAAACCTATGAATTCTTACCTACAACCCGAGTTGTATACTATTAGCTCTATATTTGGGGGTAATGCTTATAATCATTGTATTGCTGTGACTTTTAGTTGGGTGCTGGAATAATAAGGGTCTTTTTCTTTCTTTTTATTTAAATATTAATTAAATACCCTTACCGTGCACTACACTGAGAAGTGTGTCCTTATATAGGATACACAATATTTATTCTCAGTGTATATAACTGTGATACTTACTAAACTAGGGGTGCTGGTACTATATATATATTTGTGTATATAAATTTTTTATAGTGGATGGAAAAAATGCAGTTTCGTGAGATGTGTTGCTAGGAAAAATTCTTATAATAAAAATTCCTTAAATTTTCAAACCAGTACTGGCACCTTAATAGGTAAGGTAAATGATGCATACCCATATAATAGAAATAATTTAAACTAAAAAAGGAAGAAATAGTGGTACATAATAACACTATTTAAAAGACAGGGAATTCAGCACTTATTTAAAAAAAAATTTTTATTTATACATAATATAGAGTATGAATTGTCATTGCAGCTGTCATTGCTGCAAGTTCATACTTGATACTATGTATAAATAAATTTGTCTTTTGATATTCAATATCCGAGAGTGCTGCATTTATTTTTTTATAAGAGTGCTGAATTCCCTGTATGTGTGTGTGTGTGTGTGTATGTATATATATATATATATATATATATATATATATATATATATATATATATATATATATATATATATATGTATGTGTGTGTGTGTGTACGACGAGTCCACAGATTCATCCTTTACTTGTGGGATATTATCCTCCTGCTAACAGGAAGTGGCAAAGAGCACCACAGCAGAGCTGTCTATATAGCTCCTCCCTTGACTCCACCCCCCAGTCATTCTCTTTGCCTACTCTAAGTAATAGGAAGGGTAATAGGAAGGGTAAAGTGAAAGAGGTGATAAAATGTTAGTTTTTATTTTCTTCAAGACGATTAAAATGAGGACCAAACAGAATAATATTCGTTCCTTTCGAAACTTTAAAGGCGGTCCCTCTACTTCCTAATCCGCCTCCAAGCAGGAGGGGAACTTTGCTCAATCCAAGTCAGTCTGGAGACCTAACCAGACCTGGAATAAAGGTAAACAGGCCAAGAAGCCCGCTGCTGCTACCAAGACAGAGTCCCATTGTTCAAGATGGAGACCATACGAACAATTTCACCAATGATCCAGGAGGGTCAATATATGACCACCGTGGATTTGAAGGATGCGTATCTTCACATTCCTATCCACAAAGATCATCACTAATTCCTCAGGTTTGCCTTCCTGGACAAACATTACCAGTTTGTGGCCCTTCCTTTCGGGTTGGCCACAGCTCCCAGAATTTTCACAAAGGTGCTAGGGTCCCTTCTGGCAGTTCTAAGGCCGCGGGCCATAGCAGTGGCGCCCTATCTGGACGATATTTTGATTCAGGCGTCAACTTACCATCTAGCCAAATCTCACACGGACATCGTGTTGGCTTTTCTAAGAACTCACGGGTGGAAGGTGAACATAAAAAAGAGTTCACTTGTTCCTCTGACAAGAGTTCCATTCCTAGGAACTCTGATAGACTCGGTAGACATGAAGATTTTTCTGACGGAGGTCAGAAAATCAAAGATCTTAACCACTTGCCGAGCACTTCATTCCATTCCTCGGCCATCAGTGGCTCAGTGTATGGAGGTAATTGGACTAATGGTAGCGGCAATGGACATAGTTCCGTTTGCTCGCTTACATCTCAGACCACTGCAGCTGTGCATGCTCAGACATTGGAATGGGGATTATGCAGACTTATCTCCGCGGATAAATCTGGATCTAGAGACCAGAGACTCTCTTCATTGGTGGTTGTCACAGGATCATCTGTCCCAGGGAATGTGCTTCCGCAGGCCAGCATGGGTCATAGTGACGACGGACGCCAGCCTCTTGGGCTGGGGTGCAGTCTGGAATTCCCTGAAGGCTCAGGGTGTGTGGACTCAGGAGTCGTCCTTACTACCAATAAATATTCTGGAACTGAGAGTGATATTCAATGCTCTTCAAGCGTGGCCTCAGCTGGCTTCGGCCAAATTCATAAGATTCCAGTCGGACAATATAACGACTGTAGCATATATCAATCATCAAGGGAGAACAAAGAGTTCTCTAGCGATGATAGAGGTTTCCAAAATAATTCAATTCACCTGGCTTATGTGTTTCCTCCTTTTCCTCTCCTACCTTGTCTGATTGCAAGAATCAAACAGGAGAGGGCTTCGGTAATATTGATAGTGCATGCGTGGCCACGCAGGCCTTGGTATGCAGACCTGGTGGAAATATCATCTCTGCCACCGTGGAAACTGCCACTGAGACAGGACCTTCTCATTCAGGGTCCGTTCCAACATCCAAATCTAGTTTCTCTGCAGCTGACTGCTTGGAGATTGAACGCTTGATTCTATCTAAGCGGGGATTCTCTGAGTCGGTCATTGATACCTTGGTTCAGGCTCGGAAGCCTGTCACTAGGAAAATTTATCATGACATATGGCGTAAATATCTTTATTGGTGCAAATCCAAAGGCTACTCATGGAGTAAGATCAGGATTCCTAGGATTTTGTCCTTTCTCCAAGAAGGATTGGAGAAGGGGTTATCAGCTAGTTCCTTAAAGGGACAGATTTCTGCTTTGTCAATCTTACTACACAAGCGTCTGGCAGATGTCCCAGACGTTCAGTCGTTTTGTCAGGCTTTGGTTAGAATTAAGCCTGTGTTTAAACCTGTTGCTCCGCCATGGAGTTTGAATTTAGTTCTTAATGTTCTTCAAGGGGTTCCGTTTGAACCCGTGCATTCCATAGATATTAAACTTCTATCTTGGAAAGTTCTGTTTTTAGTTGCTATCTCTTCTGCTCGAAGAGTTTCTGAGCTATCTGCGTTACAATGCAACTCGCCTTATCTTATATTCCATTCCGATAAGGTGGTTTTGCATACTAAACCTGGATTCCTTCCTAAGGTTGTTTCAAATAAGAATATTAATCAGGAAATTGTTGTTCCTTCTCGGTGTCCTAACCCTTCTTCTCAGTAGGAGCATCTGTTACATAACTTGGATGTGGTTTGTGCTTCGAAGTTTTACTTACAAGCGACTAAGGATTTCCGTCAAACATCTTCTCTGTTTGTTGTCTATTCTGGAAAGCGTAGAGGTCAAAAAGCTACGGCTACCTCTTTCTTTTTGGCTGAAATGCATCATCCGTTTGGCATACAAGACTACTGGACAGCAGCCTCCTGAAAGAATTACAGCTCATTCTACTAGAGCAGTGGCTTCCACATGGGCTTTTAAAAACGATGCTTCTGTTGAACAGATATGTAAGGCTTTGATTTGGTCTTCCCTTCATACCTTTTCCAAATTTTACAAATTTGATACTTTTGCTTCTTCTGAGGCTATTTTTGGGAGAAAAATTCTTGAAGCAGTGGTGCCTTCTGTTTAGGTATCTGTCTTGTCCCTCTCGTTCATCCGTGTCCTGTAGCTTTGGTATTGTATCCTACAAGTAAAGAATGAATCCGTGGACTCGTATCTTATAGAAGAAAAGGAAATTTATGCTTACCTGATAAATTGAGTTCTTCTATCATACGAGTCCACGGCCCGCCCTGTCAATTTAAGACAGATTATATTTTTTTATTTAAAACTTCAGTCACCTGTGCACCTTTTAGTTTCTCCTTTTTCTTCCTATACCTTCGGTCGAATGACTGGGGGGTGTAGTCAAGGGAGGAGCTATATAGACAGCTCTGCTGTGGTGCTCTTTGCCACTTCCTGTTAGCAGGAGAATAATTTCCCACAAGTAAAGGATAAATCCGTGGACTCGTCCGTATCGTAGACGAAATCAATTTATCAGGTAATCATACATTTCCTTTTGGCTGAATGGCTGCTAATTCCCATAAACACATCACCAAAATCTTGTTGCAAGTTTTCCCAAAATAGTTTTAGCTGTTATAGCCACAAAAGTGGGGCCAACTATTAATTAATGCCCATGGTTTTGAAATGTGATGTCCAGCAAACTCATAAAGGTGTGATGGTAAAACGTCCAAATACTTTTGGCCATATAGTGTATATTAAACCAGTTTGTGCTCAATATATCTTGTTGTTGTTGCATAGACTTCTGTTTACAGTTTGCTAATTTTTATTTTGCCTCTTCATGAAGTCTTGTTTCAGAAAAACCCTAATGAGACTTAAAATTAGACGTGTGTTTCTGCTGAATTTAGTTTTCGGACAAATTTTGGCCGGTTTGGAGATTTAAATGCATCTACATTTCTGAATCCGCACCATAACTAAAATTCCGAAAATGAATAAATCAGTTTCCGAATTTTCTGATCCATTATTCATATTCAGAATTTTTCATTTTTCTAATCTAAACCACAGTTCCCTGACATCGCTGACACTAACTAAATCACTAAATAAAATATTAACCCCTAAACCCCCGCTCCCCGACATCGCCGACACTAACTAAACCAATTAACCCCTAAACCGCAGTTCAAAAACATCGCCAACACTAACTAAACCTTTTAACCCCTAAACCGCCGGCCCCCACATTGCAACAACCTAAATTAAACTGAACATGCTTTGTGCAGGTGGATGTGGACGCTACCACGTGGTCACCCTAATTGCTTGCAGCTGAGGTCGCTCTTCTTCGTGCGGCTGAATCCTTGGTGTGGGGACCGAACGCCTGAAGCCTGCTGGAGCAGGGAATAGCTGGTTAGGGTTTTTCATCAACCCGCTTCACTTCCATACAGCGTCTTCCACTCACGTGCTGTTCTCTGACGCAGCGCTTTATGAAACTCCTATTTTATCAAGGAAGGATCCTGACCATTTAAAACGGTATGAGGTGATTCACACCTACAAAGACCCCATGTAAGTGGAGAATATATCTCAAAACTGCTTCCTACTGAGAGACATGTTGCGCTATACAGGTAGCCCTCAGTTTACGCCAGGGTTAGGTTCCAGAAGGAATGGTTGTAAATAGAAATTGCTGTAAATTGAAACCCAGTTTATAATGTAAGTCAATGGGAAGTAAGGGAGTTAGGTTGCAGGCCCCTCTCAAAATTGTCATAAGTAACACCTAATACATTACTTTTAAAGCTCTGAAATGAAGACTTTAAATGCTAAAACAGCATAATAATCACACAACACAGAATATATAATTAAACTAAGTTTAATGAACAAAAACATTTGCTAACAGCATTATAAACCTAATAAAATAATTGCACAACACAGTCTTTACTTTAGTGCTCTCCATTGTTAGGATCTTAGATAATATCAGGTCTGCAGCTATTCTATGCATTCCAGTATGGACAGATTTATAGGCAGGAAGATCTTGTTCCTTTGAAAGCTGCTCGATAGCTTAGGTCTGGTTACACTGATTAATTTCAGCTTGCTTGTGCTGCATATCTTTGCTGCAACACAAGCGGACAGCTCCACCTACTGGCTATTTTAATCAATGCACTGCTTCTCAATGCTTTTCAATAGCAGTCACATGACTGAAAAAAAAGGTTGTTATTCTGAAACAGTGCAAATTGAACCGTTGTAAACTGAGGGCCACCTGTATATAAGAAGAGAACTGTAAGTCCTGTGGTTTGGTATTCCAGTCAGAGTGTGCGGTGCATGTTGATTTTCTTCTTTCCTCTATATTCTGAAGCTTTGATTGTTTATAATCTGATGTAGCCCCCCCCCCCCCCCATATGCTGTTTCAAGCTTAGTCTTAGTGAAGACACCAACAAAGGTGAAGTTTCACTGACATCCTGGAAATCTGATATTTGGAAAATTAATCTATGTTTGGTAAACTAGTCTGGGAGTGTTAGATGTACTTATTTTCCTTGTACACGATACAGTGAGATGGAAACTCTCTAAAGGTTTGTTTAAGTACCCATTTGTTTTTTTGTTTCGGCTAAAAAAAAAACCAGTGAAGACACCAAATTACTCAGTCATTATTACTCTGCTTACTGTATATAAGACTTTTTAGTTATGAAACATTTACTTTCATGGAAAGGATCAAAACCAAGGCAAAAGCTGCCACCAATTAAAGTTTCTTTAACAAGAAACTCCTTTGTTTGTTATATACATTTGTTTCTCCATTCTTGGCTTATTACTCCAGTGAAGACATCAACCTATTTACAGCGACTTTACATCTGTTTGGCTTAATCCCAGTGAAGATACTAATCTACACTTCTAGAAAAATACACATAGGGGAAGATGTGAACTTTTAATTTGAAAATGTCATTCTATTCGTGATCCCCATACATGTTTGGTGACCTAGATTGGTCTTGAGAACTACATTGGTTGCTGCTGTTCGTCATATACAGGAACAGAAAATGTATTGCAGGAATATATAAGTTATTTTCTTGTAGAGCTACATAAATTTCTATACTTGTTTTCTCTTGTTAAGTGTGTTCAGTCCACGGGTCATCCATTACTTATGGGATATATTCTCCTTCCCAACAGGAAGTTGCAAGAGGATCACCCAAGCAGAGCTGCTATATAGCTCCTCCCCTCACATGTCATATCCAGTCATTCTCTTGCAAGTCTCAACAAAGGAGGTTGTGAGAGGAGATAGGAGTTTTTTACTTAATATTCTTCAATCAAAAGTTTATTATTTTAATATAGCACCGGAGCGTGCTGTTTATTCTCTCAGGCAGTATTTAGAAGAAGAATCTGCCTGCGTTTTTCTATGATCTTAGCAGACGTAACTAAGATCCACTGGCTGTTCTCGCACATTCTGAGGAGTGGGGTAACTTCAGAGAAGGGAATAGCATGCGGGGTCCCCCGCAAATGAGGTATGTGCAGTAAAATATTTTCTAGGAATGGAATTGACTAAGAAAACACTGCTGTTACCTATATGACGTAAGTACAGCCTTTAATGCAGTAGTAGCAACTGGTATCAGGCTGATAAATGTATGCACAGTTGAGTTATTTTCTAGGGACTAGAATTTGACTTTAAATACTGTTAGTACTGAAATAAATGTATGAGCCTTAACTGCAGTAGAAGCGACTGGTAGCAGGCTTAGTGATAACTTTGCATAACACTGGAAAGTTGTTTTTTAAAACGTTTACTGGCATGTTATTCGTTTTGTGAGGTACTTTGGTGATAATTCTTTTTGGGCATGATTTTTTTCCACATGGCTAACGTATATTTCTGCATAGAAACCGTTATATCAGGTCTCCCACTGTTGTGATATGAGTGGAAGGGACCTTTTTAAGCGCCTTGTTGCGCAGTTAAAATTCTAGCACAGTCTTCCTGCTTCTTCCTCTTTGATCCAGGACGTCTCCAGAGAGCTCAGGGGTCTTCAAAATTCATTTTTGAGGGAGGTAATCAGTCACAGCAGACCTGTGACAGTGTGTTTGACTGTGAGAAAAGCGTTAAATATTAAATTGATTATCCGTTTTGGGTATTGAGGGGTTAATCATCCTTTTGCTAATGGGTGCAATCCTCTGCTAATTTCATACATTTACTGTTTAAAATTGGTTGCTATAACTGTATTAGTTATTTTTTTGTGTGTTTTAAAAGCGCTGCAGCGTTCTTTATATTGCTTGTAAACTTATTGAAAGAAATTTCCAAGCTTGATAGCTTCATTGCTAGTCTGTTTAAACATGTCTGACACAGATGAATCTGCTTGCTCATTATGTTTAAAGGCCAATGTGGAGCCCAATAGAAATATGTGTACCAATTGTATTGATGTTACTTTAAATAAAAGTCTGTCTTTACCGGTAAAGAAATTATCACCAGACAATGAGGGGGAAGTTATGCCGCCTAACTCTCCTCATGTGTCAGTACCTTCGCCTCCCGCTCAGGAGGTGCGTGAGATTGTGGCGCCAAGCACATCAAGGCACTTACAAATCACTTTACAAGATATGGCTAATGTTATGAAAGAAGTATTATCTAATTTGCCTGAGTTAAGAGGCAAGCGCGATAGCTCTGGGTTAAGGACAGAGCGCGCTGATGATATGAGGGCCATGTCTGACACTGCGTCACAATTTGCAGAACATGAGGACGGAGAGCTTCATTCTGTGGGTGACGGATCTGATCCAGGGAGACCGGATTCAGAAATATCAAATTTTAAATTTAAGCTTGAGAACCTCCATGTATTGCTAGGGGAGGTATTAGCGGCTCTGAATGATTGCGACACGGTTATGTAGGCTGGATAAATACTATGCGGTACCGGTGTGTACTGACGTTTTTCCTATACCTAAAAGGCTTACAGAGATTATTAGCAAGGAGTGGGATAAACCCGGTGTGCCTTTTTCCCCTCCTCCGATATTTAGAAAGATGTTCCCAATAGACGCCACCACACGAGACTTATGGCAGACGGTCCCTAAGGTGGAGGGAGCAGTTTCTACTTTAGCCAAGCGTACCACTATTCCGGTGGAGGATAGTTGTGCTTTCTCAGATCCAATGGATAAAAAATTAGAAGGTTACCTTAAGAAAATGTTTGTTCAACAAGGTTTTATATTACAGCCCCTTGCATGCATTGCGCCCGTCACTGCTGCAGCGGCATTCTGGTTTGAGTCTCTGGAAGAGGCTATTCGCACAGCACCATTGGATGAGACTATGAACAAGCTTAAAGCCCTTAAGCTAGCTAATGCATTTGTTTCGGATGCCGTTGTGCATTTAACCAAACTAACGGCTAAGAACTCCGGATTCGCCATCCAGGCGCGCAGAGCGCTATGGCTTAAATCCTGGTCAGCAGATGTAACTTCTAAATCTAAATTGCTTAATATTCCTTTCAAAGGGCAAACCTTATTCGGGCCCGGCTTGAAGGAGATTATTGCTGACATTACTGGAGGTAAGGGTCACACCCTTCCTCAGGACAGGGCCAAATCAAAGGCCAAACAGTCTAGTTTTCGTGCCTTTCGTAATTTCAAGGCAGGAGCAGCATCAACTTCCTCCGCTCCAAAACAGGAAGGAACTGCTGCTCGTTACAGACAGGGTTGGAAAAGCAACCAGTCCTGGAACAAGGGCAAGCAGGCCAGAAAGCCTACTTCTGCCCCTAAGACAGCATGAAGAGAGGGCCCCCTATCCGGAAACGGATCTAGTGGGGGGCAGACTTTCTCTCTTCGCCCAGGCTTGGGAAAGAGATGTCCAGGATCCCTGGGCGTTGGAGATTATATCTCAGGGATACCTTCTGGACTTCAAAGCTTCTCCTCCACAAGGGAGATTTCATCTTTCAAGGTTATCAGCAAGCCAAATAAAGAAAGAGGCTTTTCTTCACTGTGTACAAGACCTCCTAGTAATGGGGGTGATCCACCCAGTTCCGCGGACGGAACAAGGGCAAGGATTTTACTCAAATCTGTTTGTGGTTCCCAAGAAAGAGGGAACCTTCAGACCAATCTTGGACCTAAAAATCTTAAACAAATTCCTAAGAGTTCCATCATTCAAAATGGAGACTATTCGAACCATCCTACCCATGATCCAAGAGGGTCAGTATATGACCACAGTGGACTTAAAGGATGCCTACCTTCACATACCGATTCACAAAGATCATTATCGGTACCTAAGGTTTGCCTTTCTAGACAGGCATTACCAGTTTGTAGCTCTTCCCTTCGGGTTAGCTACGGCCCCGAGAATTTTTACAAAGGTTCTGGGCTCGCTTCTGGCGGTACTAAGACCGCGAGGCATAGCGGTGGATCCGTACCTAGACGACATTCTGATACAAGTGTCAAGTTTTCAAAATGCAAAGTCTCATACAGAGATAGTTCTAGCATTTCTGAGGTCGCATGGGTGGAAAGTGAACATGGAAAAGAGTTCTCTGTTACCACTCACAAGGGTTCCCTTTCTAGGGACTCTTATAGATTCTGTAGAGATGAAGATTTACCTGACGGAGTCCAGGTTATCAAAAATCCTAAATGCTTGCCGTGTCCTTCATTCCATTCCAAGCCCATCAGTAGCTCAGTGCATGGAAGTAATCGGCTTAATGGTCGCAGCAATGGACATAGTGCCATTTGCGCGCCTGCATCTCAGACCGCTGCAATTATGCATGCTGAGTCAGTGGAATGGGGATTACTCAGATCTGTCCCCTTTACTAAATCTGGACCAGGAGGCCAGAGATTCTCTTCTCTGGTGGTTGTCTCGGATTCATCTGTCCAAGGGAATGACTTTTCGCAGACCAGATTGGACGATTGTAACAACAGATGCTCAGGGATCGTGGACTCAGGAGGAGAAACTCCTCCCAATAAACATTCTGGAATTAAGAGCAATATTCAATGCTCTTCTAGCTTGGCCTCAGTTAGCAACACTGAGGTCCATCAGATTTCAATCGGACAACATCACGACTGTGGCTTACATCAATCATCAAGGGGGATCCAGAAGTTCCCTGGCGATGTTAGAAGTCTCAAAGATAATTCGCTGGGCAGAGTCTCACTCTTGCCACCTGTCAGCGATCTACATCCCAGGCGTGGAGAACTGGGAGGCGGACTTTCTAAGTCACCAGACCTTTCACCCGGGGGAGTGGGACTTCACCCGGAGGTATTTGCTCAACTGATTCTTCGTTGGGGCGAACCGGAACTGGATCTCATGGCATCTCGCCAGAACGCCAAGCTTCCTTGTTACGGATCCAGGTCCAGGGACCCGGGAGCGGTGCTGATAGATGCACTAGCAGCCCCTTGGGTTTTAAACATGGCTTATGTGTTTCCACCGTTTCCGTTGCTACCTCGTCTGATTGCCAGGATCAAACAGGAGAGAGCATTGGTGGTTCTGATAGCGCCTGCGTGGCCACGCAGGACCTGGTATGCAGACCTAGTGGACATGTCGTCCTGTCCACCATGGTCTCTGCCTCTGAGGCAGTACCTTCTAATTCAGGGTCCTTTCAACCATCCAAGCCTAATTTCTCTGAGGCTGACTGCTTGGAGATTGAACGCTTGATTCTATCAAAGCGTGGGTTCTCGGAGTCGGTTATTGATACATTAATACAGGCTCGGAAACCGGTTACCAGAAAAATTTACCATAAGATATGGCGTAAATATTTATATTGGTGTGAATCCAAGAGTTACTCATGGAGTAAGGTTAGGATTCCTAGGATATTGTCTTTTCTACAGGAGGGTTTAGGAAAGCGTTTATCCGCTAGTTCGTTAAAGGGGCAGATTTCTGCTCTGTCTATTCTTTTGCATAAACGTCTGGCAGAGAACCCAGACGTCCAGGCTTTTTGTCAGGCTTTGGCTAGGATTAAGCCTGTGTTTAAAACTGTTGCTCCTCCGTGGAGCTTAAACTTGGTTCTTAAAGTTCTTCAGGGTGTTCCGTTTCAACCCCTTCATTCCATTGATATTAAGCTTTTATCTTGGAAAGTTCTGTTTTTGATGGCTATTTCCTCGGCTCGGAGAGTCTCTGAGTTATCTGCCTTACATTGTGATTCTCCTTATCTGATTTTTCATTCAGACAAGGTAGTTCTGCGTACTAAACCCGGGTTTTTACCTAAGGTTGTTTCTAATAGGAATATCAATCAGGAGATTGTTGTTCCATCATAATGTCCTAATCCTTCTTCAAAGAAGGAACGTCTTTTGCATAATCTGGACGTAGTCCGTGCCCTGAAGTTCTACTTACAGGCAACTAAAGATTTTCGGCAAACTTCTTCTCTGTTTGTCGTTTATTCTGGACAGAGGAGAGGTCAAAAGGCTTCGGCCACCTCTCTCTCTTTTTGGCTTCGTAGCATAATACGTTTAGCCTATGAGACTGCTGGACAGCAGCCCCCTGAAAGAATTACAGCTCATTCCACTAGAGCTGTGGCTTCCACCTGGGCCTTTAAGAATGAGGCCTCTGTTGAACAGATTTGCAAGGCTGCAACTTGGTCTTCACTTCATACCTTTTCAAAATTTTATAAATTTGACACTTTTGCTTCTTCGGAGGCTGTTTTTGGGAGAAAGGTTCTACAGGCAGTGGTTCCTTCTGTTTAATGTTCCTGCCTTGTCCCTCCCATCATCCGTGTACTTTAGCTTTGGTATTGGTATCCCATAAGTAATGGATGACCCGTGGACTGAACACACTTAGCAAGAGAAAACATAATTTATGCTTACCTGATAAATTTATTTCTCTTGTAGTGTGTTCAGTCCACCGCCCGCCCTGTCTTTTTTTGAGGCAGTTCTAAATTTTAATTAAAACTCCAGTCACCACTGCACCCTATAGTTTCTCCTTTCTCGTCTTGTTTCGGTCGAATGACTGGATATGACATGTGAGGGGAGAAGCTATATAGCAGCTCTGCTTGGGTGATCCTCTTGCAACTTCCTGTTGGGAAGGAGAATATATCCCATAAGTAATGGATGACCCGTGGACTGAACACACTACAAGAGAAATAAATTTATCAGGTAAGCATAAATTATGTTTTTCCACTTGTGGCTCTAATTCCAGTGAAGACACTAACTGTACGCTGTTTATTTAGCACCTGGTTTACTCTCTAAGATTTTGTATATTGGTAAATCTGAGTCTTTAATTTGAAAATATTGTTCTCTGTACATGTTTTGTATGTTACTCTGGGTATGAGAGCCATATTGATTGTTGCTGCTTATTATATATAAGAATAGAAAATCTTTGCAATGCTATAAAAGCTTCTATTCTTGTTTTTCTATTTTTCTGACTCCACCCACTAAACATATACATTCATCTACAGTTACCCTACTATTTTGCTCACACTATACAAGTTTTTTTTTTATGTAGAGTTTTGAGTAATTTCTTGAGATTTCTATAACAATGTGAAATTTGGGGTTTACCTATACTATGCTCCTTTGCTAGAATTAGTACTTATCACACTTAGACGTATACCCTAGTTCTGCTTCTTGTTGTATACCAAGCTAAATATTGTCCTCCTTTTACACTCATTGACTTTTCTAAATAAAGGGTCTTATTACTTTTTCTTATTCAAAGTCTTTTTATGGAGAAATTAATTTCCCCTACTTTGCAGTCTAGAGTAAAATCTCCAATTATGGCTTCTAAAAGAGATAAGAAAAATAAACAACCTTTAGAGTCCTTAGTTTGAACTACATCCTGATACTACTTTATCCACACCGAATGATCCTCTAGTTAGACAACTCTTAGTAAAAAATATTATTGAATCTTTATCACCTTATTTTGAATCTTTAAAAATAGAATTTAAAACAGAGATATCTTCTCTGAGACAGGAGGTTGGCGAATACTCTACCCGAGTATCAGAATTAGAACGATTAGTGTCTGATCTAGAAGACACTGTTTTACAGAAAACTCATTTGGCAGAGAATCAAAGTATGACCTCAAAACTTCAAACAAAGTTAGCAGAAGGAATAATATCAGGTTAATTGAGATTCCTGAATCAAAGGAATATGAAGATCTAATAAAATTTGTTTCTGTAACACTCCACTCCCTACTGGAAATTCCTTCACCTTCTATTCCGATTATTGTGGAAATAGCACACAGAGTGGGCAAAATGTTTCTAATAGTGATGGGAATAACAGACCTAGACCAGTTGTTCAAAAATTTCAGGAGAAAATACTACTACTTCAACATTTTCATAAAAAAATAATTGTTCAAATAGAAAATGCTAAGATTAAAATATTTCAAAATTTCTCCTATGAAACTCTCAATAAAAGAAAAGAGTTCTCTCCTATTTGTAGTAAAATGCTAAAAGAAGGTATTAGGGCTAATTGTGGTTAAAGTTAGAATACTGGATTAATATGGTTTTAAAGATGTCTCCTTTTACTTTTTCTAAGCTTAACATAATCCTTCTCTCCCCCTATAATATAGACCTCTCTAATAACATATGCATTCTTTCATTTTGTGTATAAGAAGCATCATCTTCCACAAGTGAAAGATAAGGCAATACCTACATTTACTGAAATAATTAGTTTAATCAAAAAGCAATATATCATTGAACAAAGAGACACAGATACCAATTTAGAACTACAAGTGTGGTCTTTTTTTGAAAAATGGTCAATTTCCATTAAATCACTTTCTAAGGAAGAACAAGACATTATTATATTCCCATTTAGAAACACAGATTTAATGGCAGGATCTATAGACTGGGTTACAGAAGGAGAGAGGGGGGGAAATTCATTTTTTTTATTTTTTTTATTGACATGTTTTTATTTTTTTTTTTTGTTTCCCCCCCCCGGGGTATATAAGAAAAAACGTAGACAGAAAGTACAATTATTAGTTTCAACACAGATATTAAGATACCATGAACCATTTATATCAACAACTGCACATGCCCTTTTTGTTTTTTTGTACCCTGCCGCTTTATAAATTAAAATAATAATAATAAAAAAAAAAACTAAACTATTAACCGCTAAACCTAACACCCCCTAACTTTAACATAATTAAAATAGACCTAAATTAAAGTTAGAATTATTAACTACCTATTTAACAAATCAATACTTGTCAAAACGAAATTATTTATTTAACTAATGAAAATGAAACACATTTTTTAGTGTTGCACATGTCTACTTAAAATGGCCTCATTTATAAAATGTTATCATTTTCTGCTTATTTCACTTTACTATCAAATAGTATAGTTAAAGGGACAGTTTAGGCCAAAATAAACTTTCATGATTCAGATAGAGCATGCACTTTTAAACAATTTTCTAATTACTTTTATCACCAATTTTTCTTTGTTCTCTTGGTATTCTTAGTTGAAAGCTTAACCTAGGAGGTTCATATGCTAATTTCTTAGACCTTGAAGCCCACCTCTTTCAGATTACATTTTAACAGTTTTTCACCACTAGAGGGTGTTAGTTCACGTATTTCATATAGATAACACTGTGCTCGTGCACGAGAAGTTATCTGGGAGCAGGCACTGATTGGCTAGACTGCAAGTCTGTCAAAAGAACTGAAAAAAGGGGCAGTTTGCAGAGGCTTAGATACAAGATAATCACAGAGGTTAAAAGTATATTATTATAACTGTGTTGGTTATGCAAAACTGGGAAATAGGTAATAACCGTATTATCTATCTTTTAAAACAATAAAAATTCTGGTGTAGACTGTTCCTTTAATTTTTTTTACGTTTGTGATTTATTTTAAGTTCTTCTTTGATATCCTGTTTCTGAAAACAAAAAATATATAAAAATGTGTATGTTTTTACTGTACACATATATATATTTAAGTAATTTTGTTTTTCTGCCTCTTGCCTATTGGCTTTTTCAGCCACAGAAAAAATGCAGCCTATCAGAGGCTGCGTTGTCAGAGCTATTAAAGTCCATAAATAAGTGCTCCTGGCTGTTCATTGCCAAGGCCGTGTTGTGGGGGGAAATCACTGCATGTGTGCTCAGAAGTATTGGGAAGAATGGTACAATTGTAATGAAATCGGGTGAATTATGTTTTAAAACAACACGACTGAAATTTATGCAAGACCTAAGCATGTACAAAGTATTTGTTTGTTCTGACTCATCAGCTAATGATGGTTGCTTGGGTTTAGGATCTGTCTGAACTAGCAAAAATCATAAGGTGGATACCTAATAGTTTAAGGTTTTTCAAAGGGTGTGTGAATACTAATGCTGATATTGAATATCCCTGTAGGGTAATCAAAAAAATGTAAGGAACACCTTTATAACCAAATATGTATCATCAATTGCATGATGGAGAAATTGCATTTCACTGTTTCATTAGAACTAATTCTTATTGCATCATTAACTTAAGCAATTTCTGTTAATACCAAGAGAGCACGAGCTTATATTATGTACATGGATAGCAGGGAAATAATTTGTTGTATACCTTTTACTTTATACTTTTTTTTTTTCAATATGATTATTCCTTGGTAATGTATACGCAATAAAATAATTATTGAGAAAGATGTTTTCCTTAATAGAAATTATATTTTTGTTGTTGCCCGTGCTAAACAGTTAATTTTATTTCATCTGAATGTTTGGATTAGGGTAAACAGGTAGTCACCACTTAAATCAAGCATATTGTCAAATCCACTTGAAATATGCGCACTTGCTATTCAGAATCATAGAACGAGTCAAAACACACGGAAGTCTTTGCATTGCGCATGTTTTGTTGCAGAAAATGATAGGCGCTTGCATTTTTTACACTTATGCCAGACATATTGTAAATGTGTTGTGGATATTAAAGGAATTTAGCACAAAAAAAAAGTGTTTCAGACAGAGCTTACTTCTGTTATCAAATTTGCTTCATTCCCATGTTATTCTTTATTGAAGCGATACCTAGGTAGATGTCTGGAAGATTACTATATGGCAGGAAACAGTGCGAGCACTATTGCATATGGTTAACATTCTTGCAAAACTGCTGCCTTATAGTGCTCCAGACACACGCAGGCTCCTGGGCTTATGTTCCTGCTTTTCAACAAAAGATACCAAGAGAGCGAGGACAATTTCATAATAGAAGTAAATTAGAGTGTCTTTTGGGGTTTCATGTCCCTTTTAAACATCGTAAATAGTACAGATGGAACATAATTAGTTTAAAAAATATGTTTGTATTATGTAAATTAATTTAACAGACAAACTGAGGTGAAAGCCATTTCGGAGAAGTCTGAGTGACAGCAAAACCAATGATAGAAGCAAGGGAACAAAGCAAAGGATGCCGCTGCACAAAAATCCATGCACTGAAGTTAAAAAATAACTTTTATTGGTTCATGTAAAAACAGACATTGGGGCAAGGATCAAAATGAGTTCTTACGCGTTTCATGCCCACCCTTGGCACTTAATCATAGGAATGAGTTTTATAGTGAAATCTCCCTATTTAAAGGGACATCACCCAATCACAACGTTCATGAATGAACCCCTTAAGGACGAGGCCATTTTTCAATTTCCTTCTCTTAAAGGGCCATAATACCCAAATGTTTAAACACTTGAAAGTGATGCAGCATAGCTGTAAAAAGCTGATTAGAAAATATCACCTGAGCATCTCTATGTAAAAAAGAAAGATATTTTACCTCAAAAGTTCCTCAGTAGCCACCTCCCATTGTAAAGGATTTCTAAGCAGCATTTTAGTGTGTTTGTCCTGGGATATCTGAAGGGACTAGCATCGTGCACTCTCATATTATTTCACCAATCAGGTAAAGGAAGCTTACTATGAAATCTCATGAGAGTTAAGTCAAATCTCATGAGATCACAGTAAGAGTTCATGACCCCAGCACTGCTGATGCTGATTGGCTGCTGTTCATTTCTTCATTTTTTAATTTTTTTTTACCTGCAGCTGAGTATAACTTTTTACACAGAACTTACTCTGCTGAGCTGAGGAGATTGTGAGGTAAAATATCTTCCTTTTTTACATAGAGATGCTCAGGTGATATTTTCCTGTCAGCTTTTTACAGTTATACTGCATCAGTTTCAAGTGATTTAGCATATGAGTATTATGTCCCTTTAAGGACCAGGGCTATTTTTACATTTCTGCAGTGTTTGTGTTAAGCTGTAATTTTCCTCTTATTCATTTACTGTACCCACACATATTATATACCGTTTTTCTCGCCATTAAATGGACTTTCTAAAAATACCATTATTTTCATAATATCTTATAATTTACTATAAAAAAATATAAAATGAGGAAAAAATTGAAAAAAACATACTTTTTCTAACTTTGACCACCAAAAAAACAACCATGCTAAATAGTTTCTAAATTTTGTCCTGAGTTTAGAAATAACCAATGTTAACATGTTTGCTTTTTTTGCAAGTTATATGGCAATAAATACAAGTAGCACTTTGCTATTTCCAAACCACTGTTTTTTTTTCCTCCAAATTAGCGCTAGTTACATTGGAACACTGAGATCTTTCAGGAATCCCTGAATATCCCTTGACATGTATATATATTTTTTTAGAAGACATCCCAAAGTATTGATCTAGGCCCATTTTGGTATATTTCATGCCACCATTTCACCGCCAAATGCGATAAAATAAAAAATAATCGTTCACTTTTTCACAATTTTTTTCACAAACTTTAGGTTTCTCACAGAAATTATTTACAAACAACTTGTGCAATTATGGCATAAATGGTTGTAAATGCTTCTCTGGGATCCCCTTTGTTCAGAAATAGCAGACTTATATGGCTTTAACGTTGCTTTTTGGCAATTAGAAGGCTGCTAAATGCCACTGCGCACCACACATGTATTATGCCCAGCCGTGAAGGGGTTAATTAGGGAGCTTGTAGAGATAATTTTAGCTGTAGTGTAGTAGACAACCCCAAGTATTGATCTAGGCCAATTTCGGTATATTTAATGCCACCATTTCACCGCCAAATGCGATCAAATAAAAAAAAAAAAACTTTACATTTTTCGCAATTTTAGGTTTCTCACTGAATTTATTTACAAACAGCTTGTGCAATTATGCAACAAATGGTTATAAATGCTTCTCTGGGATCCCCTTTGTTCAGAAATAGCAGACATCTATGGCTTTGGCGTTGCTTTTTGGTAATTAGAAGGCCGCTAAATGCCGCTGCGCATCACACGTGTATTATGGCTAGCAGTGAAGGGGTTAATTAGGGAGCTTGTAGGGAGCTTGCAGGGTTAATTTTAGCTTTAGAGTAGAGATCAGCCTCCCACCTGACACATCAGACCCCTTGATCCCTCCCAAACAGCTCTCTTCCCTCCCCCACCCCACAATTGTCCCCGCCATCTTAAGTACTGGCAGAAAGTCTGCCAGTACTAAAATAAAAGGTATCTATTTTTATTTTTTGGCATATTTACATATGCTGCTGTGTAGCCCCAAACCTCCCTGATCCCCCCAAACAGCTCTCTAACCTTCCCTCTCTACATTATTGGGAGCCATCTTGTGTACTGGCAGCTGTCTGCCAGTACCCAGTTTACAAAAAAATATATATTTTTTTTTATTTTTTTCCACTTTTCTGTAGTGTAGCTTCCCCCTACAAGACTAAACCCCCACCCCTTCCCAGATCACTTAGATTATGAATTTAAAAAATGTATTTTCCCCTCTCTCCCACTTAATTTAAAAAAATTGTTCCATAGTGTAATGGTTCCCACCCGCTCCCTTCCTGTGCATGGGCACGCCCGCCTCGCCACGTGCACATGCACACGTCCCTACGTCCCTGCGCGTTCCTCCGGCTATCCCGCCCTCCTCTACCAACAGAAAGCAATCGATGGCCGCCCACCGGCCTCCCACCTTCGGCTCCCAACCACCAAATGTTATTGCAGGATACCTCGATATCGAGGCATCACTGCAATAACCGGAAAGCGGCTGGAAGCGATCAGGATTCCAGCCGCTTTAAGCCCCAACATTGTACAGGGTACGTCGCTGGTCTTTAAAGACCAGTTTGTGCAAGAAGTACCCTGTACGACGTATGTCGTTAAGGGGTTAAAAGCAATAAGAAAACGTTAAAAACATTAAAAAATATATAAATTATGCTCATTCCTATGATTAAGTGCCAAGGGTGGGCACGAAATGCGGAAGGACTCTTTTTGATTTGTACCCCTATGTTTGTTTTTACATGAACTGATAAGTTATTTTTTTTTTTTTTTTTTTTTTTCCAACAAGCTTTATTGGTATAAATAATAATTTTACAATTGCCATGGAAACACTCCGGCGTGGTATAACATAGACAAAAAAGAAAAAACAATGAAAGTGAAATATACGAAGAGCAAGACCAGTAATGACCATTGTATGTAAGTCCAAGGATCCATGCATTTGTTGAGTCCCACATAAAGTTCTGGTCTTGGACATAGTAGCTTGTGGATTTTTCTTTTTTATAAGATAACACATGTGGATGAAACTTCCACATTAACATTTAAACAGGGCAAAGCAATGCGACAGAGATCTATGTAAAAGATAGAAAGGTCTCACTGATGTTGATATACGTGAGAGGTAAGTTACAGTCATCAAGGAGTTAGTTAAGTGATAGGGTATAAGGTCTAGCAAACCAGCGCAGAGGAAGTATGGCTCCAGGGTGAGTTTCCAGATGAGTCAGATGTGTCCTAGTTTTGAGATGTGTTACGGGAGATGATGTGGCTGTATAAGGTGTCGGGGTGACTAGGAATTAATAGGTAGTTGTGACGGGGGTCTAGAAAGTGTGAGAGTGTATGTTTCCCAATAAAAGGACATGGCGCAGTAAAAATCCATCCTTTTTGTTTTCTGATAGTGAAACCTTTCCAGGGAAAGGAGAAGAGTGACATTATGTACCCAGTCTTTTTGAGTAGGAATGTGTCGCTGTTTCCACAGTCTAGGGATCAGTTGCTTGGCCCCACTAAGCATGATGTACAATAAGACCTGTCGGTATTTGCATTTGATCTTAGGGGGTTTGTTAAATAATAGCGTCAAAGGATTGAAGGGGATAGATGTATTGAGTACCTTTTGGATTTCTCTATGGGTGTCCAACCAGAAAGGCTGAAGTGTGGGGCAATCCCACCAGATGTGGAGGAGTGTGCCAACTTGTTTGCAATCTCTCCAACATAGTGGGTCTGTGTGAGGGTAAATCTTAGCGAGTCTGCTGGGGTAAAGGTACCATCTTTCTAAGAGTTTTATGTTCGTTTCAGTGATTCCCATTGAGGAGGGGGCCTTCCCCATTTGTTGAAATATAATGTCCCACGTCTCAGAGGGGATCTCATGGCCTAGCTCGACTTCCCATGCTTTTGTATATGATGGAAGGTTTTTGGAGTGTAGAGTAATTAGTATTTTATATATCTTAGAGAGAGTGCCCTGCGCTAATAATGTGGAGTGGCATAGTGTTTCGAATGGATTTAGGTTTCTTACCAGGTTATGTTTGTCTTTATGGTGGGAGAGAAAGTGTGCTAATTGTAAATATTCGAACCATCTATCAAAAAAGCTAATGTTCCTGTCCGCAAGGGCGGTTTTCTGAATGATGGTGCCTCTTTCTAGAACAAGATGGCAGGGCAAACCCGCTGATAGTGTGTACCGGTCCTGGGTCCGTTTTTGAAGTAGTGGAGGAAAATCTTTGTTGTGTAGAAGGGGGGTAAGTGGTGAGGGTATGGTCGATATGCCTTTTTGTGAACCTATAAGGTGGTCCCAAGTGGAGAGTGTATCAGTCACTAACGAGGGTGTAAGAGAAGGTAGTGTCCTATGTTGCCTGTATGTCCAGCAAACTGACCCAAGACTTCGAGAAGTAGATAGATCATGCTCAAGCTTGACCCATTCTTTATCAGTACTGTTTTTGCACCAGTCGACTATTCTGGTCAGTTGTGCTGCCTGTGAGTAAAATAAAAGGTTGGGTACTCCCAGTCCCCCCTCATCTCTTTTCCTATAAAGGGTGGTTTTAGAGATTCGAGGGCGTTTATTTGCCCAAATAAAGCCGTTAACGAAAGATTGCACACTACGAATGTAATGTAAGGGGGGTTGTATGGGTAGGGCTTGGAACATATATAAAAAGCGAGGCAGGATGCTCATTTTGAATGCTTGGACTCTACCAAGCCAGGAGAGGAATTTGTTGCGCCAGGCTCTCATGTCTGTTCTGATGGAGTCAAAAAGGTGTTGGTGGTTTAGTTGGTGTAGAGCTTCTTTTGAGGTCGTTAGTTTTACCCCTAGGTAATTTATGGAAGAAGGTTGGAATCGGAATTGGTAGTGATTAGTGATCTGTTGGGATGTCTGGTCTGAGATGCCAATACCTAGAAACTCTGATTTCTGCTTATTTATTTTGAAATTGGAGAGAGTACTGTAAATGCCCAAAGCCAGTAAAAGGGCCTCTAGAGATTGTGGGGGGGAAGTCAGTGAGAATAAAATATCGTCCGCGTAGAGTGTTAGTTTGTAGTGGGTATCTGCTATATAAATACCGTGGACTTTTTCATCATTCCTGATCCTGGAGGCAAGAACCTCCATGGCCAGAATAAACAATATGGGGGAGAGAGGGCAACCCTGTCTCGTTCCATTTGTTATTGGGAATGCATTTGACAGGGAATCGTTTAACTTAATACGGGCTTTCGGCATATGGTATAGGGCAAATATTTTCTCAATGAGTTTGTTGCTCAGGCCAAAACGAGTGAGCGTTGACCTAAGGAACAACCAATCCAGCCTATCAAAGGCCTTCTCGGCATCGATGGCAAGGAAGATAGAAGGAATGTTTTGTGACTGCGTGTATTCGATTAAGTTTAGGATTTTGATGGTATTGTCTCGCGCCTCTCTTTTGGGGACAAAACCTACTTGATTTGTGTGAATTAGTTGGGGGAGGAACTTATTAAGTCTATTAGCTATGAGTTTAGCGTAAAGCTTAACGTCTACGTTTAGTAGTGAAATGGGGCGAAAATTAGATGGGCTATCTGCGGGTTTTCCGGTCTTAGGGATCACTGAAATGTGTGCTTCCAGCATAGGGGGGAGAAAGGGGTGTTCCTGGTCAACTAAGTTAAATAAGGTACAGAGGTGTGGAAGCAGAGTGGGTGCGAACTTTTTATAATAAGCGACCGAGAGACCGTCAGGGCCAGGGCTTTTGCCTGATGGCAAGTCTTTAAGGGTGGTTGTGAGCTCTGTCATTGAGAAAGGTTCGTCCAGTTCTGTCGCTTGTGCATCAGAGAGTTGTGGTAAAGGGGTGTTTAGAAGGTAGTTGTTTATGGCATTACTGGGGTCCGGGGGGCGGTCAGGGTTAGAGAGGTTGTAAAGATTAGAGTAGTATGCCTCAAATTGGGAAAGTATTTCAGAAGTGGTATTGACAGTTTGGTTCGTTGGAGATTTAATTTCATGGATGAAGGTTTTAAGTTTTTTCAGTTTTAAGGAGCGTGCTAGGAGTTTTCCTGCTCTATTGCTTTCAAAGTAGAATTTTTGTTTAGTCAGTAAGGCCAGTGCATTAGCTTCACTAAGTTGTAAGTCATGTACAGTTTTCCTGGCTTTCATTAAGTCTGCTAATAGTTGGGGGGAGGAAGGATTTCGCTTATGGTCGTATTCAAGTTTGGCTAGTAGGTCAGTGGATATTTTGTATACCTGCCGTGCTTTCTTTCTAGCTTGTGCATGTTGTTTAATTAATTCCCCCCTGATAAAACATTTATGAGCCTCCCAGACAACGAAAGGATCTGTTTCCGGTAAGGAATTAAATCTGAAATACTCCTGTAGAAGCTTTTCTAAGTTAGGAACTAGAGTTGGGGAATCTAATAGTTTCTCGTCTAGTTTCCACTGAAAATTGCCACCAGGTGCTGATGGCCATTTGAGTGTTGTTAGTACAGCCGAGTGGTCTGACCAAACGGTATGTGAAAGCCTGGAGGATAGTACATTGGAAAGGCCTCTTTGATTAGTAAAGAGGTAATCAATTCTACTATATGAACTATGAGGGGCAGAGAAAAAGGTATAGTCCCTCTTCTCAGGGTGGACGAATCTCCAAATGTCAAATAGAGTTTGGTCTAGCATAAGCTTCCATAGTTGCTTGATTGTGTGTTTAGGAGTTGTGGGTCGAGGGTTCGAGGAATCTAAATGTGGTTGAATGGGGAGATTGAAGTCTCCCCCTAGATATAGTGCACCTATTGTGTGGTCTAGAATCTTGGCGAAACTTTTCCTGAAAAAGGGGAGCTGTCTGGTGTTGGGAGCATAAAGATTGACCAGTGTCACCGGGGAGCCAAACAGGGTGCCAGTTACACATAAAAACCTGCCTTCAGAGTCAGTGTAGGTGTGGATGTGAGTAAAAGGGATCTGTCTGCTGATTAGGATGCTTACGCCGTGCCTTTTGTGGTCAAAAGAGCTGTGAAAGCTTTGAGTATAGAAACCTCCAAAATAATTAGGTTCCTTATTTTTTAAAAAGTGAGTCTCTTGGAGGAAAAGAATATCACCCCCTTTCCTACGTAGGTCTCTCATGGCTAGTGAGCGTTTTTGTGCAGAATTCAAGCCTTTGGTATTCTGACTCAGTAAAGTGAGAGTTTTAGTGTGACCTTCCATGGTGCTGGTGTGACTGGTGTCCGTGATTAGATGACTGCAATAGATGATAGGCATGCATGTGTGGTTGTAGAGTATAGAAAGAAGGTTGTGTTAAGTATGCCCTAGGGTCTGTATCTCTGTCGCATAGCAAAAAAAACATGAATAAGAACATAAAACAAAACATGCATTTTCTCATAAAAAATCTAGATACTAATGCAAGCATTAAACTTTTAGTGTTAAGAGGGAGGGATTATAACCCATTCCATAGCAAGTGATATACATTTAGGGATGACTAATGCTCAATTACATTGGTAAAATATTTCTAACAGTACAATACAATAATTCCTAAATTCCTAAATTTACTTATTTCTAGATCAGAAGTCGTTTAACAGTAAAAGGTTTATGGCCAATGTGGCTATACATTACCCAGCGACCAAGCTGTAGCACCGGGCAAAGTCTCTAGTAGAATGATCAGCTCGTAGGGATAGCTAAGATACAAAATAATTGATTAAGTTGTGACTTTAGAGAGCAAGCCGGGGGGCTTGGCCTGCGGCTTAGACTGAGGTTTGGGGGGAATACGCTGCCAGTCTCTCATGACAGGTCCTGTAGATTTCTTTCTAGGGGGTTCGTGAGAGTTCTCTGGAGAGAGTTCTTCTGGAGGGTCCAATTCCAAGGCCTGGCAAAAGGCGTTGACATCTTCTAGGGTTCTGCAAATTAACTTTCTATTTCCATGAAGAACATAGAGATGAAAGGGGAATCCCCACCTGTAGAGGATTTTCTTCTGTCTGAGAAGGGATGTTACAGGAGCCAGATCTCTCCTCCTTTGCAATGTTCGTTGGGAGAGGTCTTGAAAAAATTGGAGAACAACCCCCCTGAATTTAACAGGCTGGTGCCTACGAGAGAGGTTTAGGAGTTCCTCCTTTTCGTTGAACTCTCTAAACTTCATGATGATGTCCCTTGGGGGGGCAGTGTCAGGGGGTTTCGGTCTAAGGGCTCTGTGGGCTCGAACCCAAGGGATATCTGTGGAGGGAGTGGTGTTTCTGAGATGTGCGAATAAAGCTGGGAGATAGATTGGAAAGTCTTTAGGTAATACCGACTCAGGAACACCTCTGATTCTGAGATTTTTCCGGCGGCTCCTATTCTCCAGATCCTCGATTTTGTCGAAGAGATCTGCTATAAGAGCTGTGTGATGGTTTGTTGAATCCTGAGTTGTATTGATTTCCACTTGAAGGTGGTCCGTGAATTCTTCCAAGGCCTCCACTCTATTGCCCACTGAGTGAAGGTCTTGCTTTATTTCTGCTATCTCTTCCCTGATACACGAGCGAATAATATCCGCTATATCCTGTTTGGATGCTAGGGTAGAGAGGATGGTGTTGGGGACAGGTGTGCTCTCCTCAGTGTCATCTTCTTGTACTTGCGAAGACTGTAATTTCTTTTTTGGCGACTTGGCAGGTTCAGTACTGTCACCCACTTTTGAGGCAGGGGGCGAGAAAAACTGAGCGACCATGCTGTCTCTGTGGTTGTGCATCTTAGGGGGTTTATTCAGTTTCGAAGTGCGTTTTGCATTCATTGTGCAGGGGGAAGTTGTAAAAAAATGTTACAGGTACCCTTTCCTATGCAGTTATGGTTAGAAGAGAAAAAAAGGGAAAGGCCTGAACCAGATCTGTTGTTAGTATGATGATGTCCAATAAAGTGGGATGAAATAAGGGCCAGGTGCAGAGCCCAAGTACCTCTGGGGTCTGAGTAGTGTTAGTTGGTACACTGCCGCGTGGTGATTCTGCCACGTGGTTAACTGTGCAGGCTAAAATCTTTAGGCCCCGTACAGCAGGCCTCTGGATAAGCGGCTGGTCTCCACTATGAGTGTGCCTGTCTGCACTCGCTCCCCCTGTCACTAGTTAGGGCCCTGGTGGTGTAGGGCACCGTTCTATCCCCTCTCCTTACCCGTAAAAGAGGTGACCTCCGGCTTCTTATAGTGCAGCTGCGGTCTCTATGCTGCGTGTGCGGTTCGCTCCCAGTAATGGCGGTGGGGTCCAGGAGTAGGTAGGAGACACTGTAGTTACAGCTAAGGGCAGTCCGGGTCTGCGATCAGAGAGAGGAAGGATTCCTCAAGATGGTCAGGAAACGTAGTGAAGTCCCGGATTCAAGGTTGGCTCCGAGCCGGGTAAAAGTTAGTGCGTTATCGGGTAGAGATGCGGTGAGGTTTTAAGACGAGAGTAAGCCCGCTGGGTCTGCTTAAAAATGGTGTCTCCTGACTCC
The DNA here is from genome assembly GCF_027579735.1 of Bombina bombina. NCBI lineage: Eukaryota > Metazoa > Chordata > Amphibia > Anura > Bombinatoridae > Bombina > Bombina bombina. The sequence goes on from NW_026511975.1 coordinate 31,267, forward strand.
CGATCTATAGAGCATTTATGAGGGCATGTTATTTAGTGGAATCTAGGGCTTTGCGAGTAGTTTTGAGCTGATATATGGAACAGGGTCCCGGAGCTCAGAGATTACACAGCTTCCATTGCTGCTGCTGGCTCCGCCCCCGATAAGTTATTTTTTAACTTCAGTGCCTGGATTTTTGTGCAGCTGCATCCTTTGTTTTGTTAATATTTTTGGTGGATTTGGCCGCTTATGGCTTGCACCCTCTCAGCTGTCTAGTATACCATATGATCCCTTTCTGTTTCCTGTGGCTTTTTCAGCTCACTATAGGACCTGGAGCAGTTTGATGGGGTGTTATCGATAGAATCAAGGGAATTCATTTTATTTCTCTTGTAAGGTGTATCCAGTCCACGGATCATCCATTACTTGTGGGATATTCTCATTCCCAACAGGAAGTTGCAAGAGGACACCCACAGCAGAGCTGTCTATATAGCTCCTCCCCTAACTGCCATATCCAGTCATTCTCTTGCAACTCAAACATGGAGGTAGTAAGAGAGAAGTGGTGAAATGTAGCCGTTATTTTTCTTCAATCAAAAGTTTATTATTTTTAAATGGTACCGGAGTTGTACTATTTTGTTCCAGGCAGAAAAATGGAAGAATCTGCCTGTGATTTCTATGATCTTAGCAGGTTGTAACTAAGATCCATTGCTGTTCTCACACATGACTGAAGAGAGAGATAACTTCAGCGGGGGAATGGCGTGCAGGTTATCCTGCTATGAGGTATGTGCAGTTAAGATTTTTCTAGAAGATGTGAATGCTAGAAAATGCTGCTGATGCCAAATTTATGTAAGGTAAGCCTGAATACAGTGATTTAATTGCGACTGGTATCATGCTTACTTTCTGAGGTAATACTCTTTTATATTTACAATATAAAACGTTTGCTGGCATGTTTAAACGTTTTTATATATACTTTGGTGATAAAACTTTATTGGGGCCTAGTTTTTTCCACATGACTGGCTTAAATTTGCCTAGAAACAGTTTCCTGAGGCTTTCCACTGTGTTACTATGAGGGGGAGGGGCCTAATTTAACGCTTTTTTGCACAGTAACTTTTAGAGACTGAGACAACCAGCTTCCTCCAGGAGTCCCCTGAATGCTATAGGACATCTCTAAAGGGCTCTTAGGCTTTCCAAAATCGTTTGTTGGGGAAGGTAGGCCCACAGCAAGGCTGAGGCAGTTTGGTGTGACTGTTAAAAAACGTCTATC